>NW_009939286.1:8738-9375 GCF_000696875.1 Nestor notabilis | reverse complement strand
TCTTTCCCTCACCCCTACCCTCAGAACTGGGTGCTGTTCGGTCTCATACACTAAATAGTCCATGTTTAGTGAGAACCAGAGACCTGTTTTCAGTCATGACTGAGCCTCGCTGCAGGCAGGACCGCTGCAGCCAACACACAAACACATTCCCTGCTGGAACCTTCCTTTTCCTGCCCATTTTGGGGATCATGCCCTTCCACATGCCGAGATGAGGCCCCCCCCCGTGCCATTCTCCTCTGCCTCCTTAGCCCGTCCCGCTCCCCCTGCAGCAGCATCTCCCCTCACCTCAATGGACTGGGATATGTGCATCTTGTTTATCTCGATCTGGGGAAAGCTGCTCCCAGGCACATCCTCGTATTCTTCCTCATAGCGATCAAAGAGGTCGGTGGCATCTATTCCAACGCTAATTGTTCCCTAAGGAATGATGAGAGAAACAAGTACTGGGCATTAACAAACACCCAACTCAGGTCAAATGGCCAAACCAGCCTTGTCTATGAGTAGGTTTTTTGCAGTTTTTTCTTGTTCTGCACCTTTTCCACTCTAAAATGCATTTCTTCCATATTCAGGACAAACAACACAAACAATTACAATATCCTAAAGCAGCAACATAAATCATGACATGAACTGGATAAAAGAC
>NW_009939286.1:0-8720 GCF_000696875.1 Nestor notabilis | reverse complement strand
CACCTTGTAACACTAGCAGGTAACTTCTACTGTGACACATGACAGAAGTAGGTGGAACTCTTACACAGCAGGTTACTTCTTCCTCCACAACTGACTCTGCTCTGTCAGTATTTTAAAGTTGAAACAATATATTTCAGTCATTGATGTTCTTCAATGGAACTTGGCCAGAAATCCTCTAAATGCTTTCTCTTTAGGAGTTACCTGAAACAACTTCGTTTTGAGCTGCATCATTCACCTGCAATTGTCCTGGTTAGTCAGAAGTTTTCTTTTTCCTAGTTTATATCTGGCAATCAAAAGAAAAGCTTGACAGAGAGAGACTTTCAGCAAGTGGTAAATATTTCCTTTCTCAGCTTATTCCTACATAAAACTAGGCCACAGCTAAATAGTCTGGCTACCTGCTGCTGTGCTTGCTCAGACGAACTGCAAGAGCGTGTTTCTTTGAAAAGGGCATGATTAGATCCTTGTCTGGGTCATATAACTCCAAGAGGCTTTGGAAACCTTCCCTGTAGACCTATGAAACAGCATTCCAGGTCATATAAAATGAACCAATTGCAATAAAAACGCCCCTCTGTGCACAAGCACAGAATAAGCTCTGAGCAATCTGTATAAAGAAACCCAAGAGCTGTTGAGGTACAAACCCCCCTCACACAGAGTTGCAAGTATGGATGGAATAAATTCTTGTTTCAATCCCTTGCTCCCCCCACTGTAGTCAAATGCTGAACCATAAATATAGGAAGAATTGCAGAGTTTGACAGGGCTCAAAACTTCCCTCTGGTTTGATTCCCAGCTATTTATCTGCTGTGGAGATTCCCGACCTCTTCTCCATGTTTATTTTCTGATTTCTTAAGCAGCAAGAACTGGATAAATGTTTTAACACAGGGAGGTGCAATTACTTCCCAGAGGACTCTGAACAGCAGGGAGCTCCTGCCCTTTCTGCAGAAGGCCACTCTCCAGGAACCCTCTGCAAAGTCACCTTCAAGGGATCTGCTCCCCAGACGCTGCAGCTTCTTCAGTTTCAGCCCTCTCCTACGCTGTGCTGTTCCTTGAATCAAAGCCAAAACAAGAGGGAAGCAAAGGCAAAACATCAACTGTGAAGGAAGCGGCGCAGGCCTGCGCTGCAATCCAGCCCTCTGGAAAGACATGGAGCAGAACAGCCAAAGAGAAACGGAAGTGCCAACTGCACTCCTTGAGATTCCAGCAAACATGCTCCAGAGTGGCCGATCAAAAGCATCTAGAAGCAGGTGAGCATTTATTTTAGCAAAAGAGAGACTATTTCCATTTTTCCTGGATGCTCCTCAATTCAAGGAAGTGTAAAACCCGAGACCTTTGTAACAGAGGCAGGGTGGAAAGAAAGTTTTCCATGTGGAGCACCACGCTCAGCACAGAACCTTGGTCAGACTGCAACTTTGAATTCCAAGGTAGACATTTTTAAACAAGGGATAATAATCTGAGTAGTAAGCATGAGGAATTTGAATGACAAAGGCAGAAAACTCTGTATTTTCAACTCAGACAGGGACACAAGCAGCAGTAAAGCTTTCTCAAGAATTTGCACCAAAAACCTCTCTGAAACCATCTTACTTGTACTGTGTTTATTGGTGCCACAATGCTTATACCCTTTGTAAAGATGCACTGAGGGCCACAGACATCCCCGAAATTCACTGCACCTCCTTTCTTTCAGTCATATTCAAAACCTTACGATTTCCTTTTTCACACCTACAAACATCCCTCCCAATGGAAAAAGAGCACTTGAACCTATCCATGAAAGGCCCACTCAGAGGACAGGAGCATCTCCAGTCCTCCCTGCTCCTCAGCGGATCGTGTGTTGAGCCACCTTTGGCTGAGGCGAGCGGTGGGCTCCGTGCAGACATCTCACCTCCTGCCAGGCAGGTGGAGTAACCCTCAGAGGTCTATAGATCCCAGCAAAGGAACTGGCTCGGGCACAAGCACAGGAAAAGCAGCAGATGGTAAAGTTAAAAATATTCCCAGAGAACAAGAGCACCCCCTATGCCACCGGATGATAGCGGGGAACCGCTGCTGCTCGCAGCCCCCCATCAGCCACCTGCTCAGCCCATTGGGAATGAAGAAGCCCTCCCCAAGGAAAGAGCAGCAGGGAAAAAGCTGTAAAGCTCTGCCTGGAAGTCAGCAGCACACACAGAGCATGCTGTGAACCAGCCCAGCAGGGCAGGAGGCCGGGGAACGGCGCTACAGAACCACCAGTTATCTGGGATCGTCTTTTACAGGTGTTTGGCATCCTGTGAACGTGAAAAGAGACTTTACTGATGGAATTAAGAGGTGTGCCAGAGATGAACATACCCCTCCTGGCCTTTTTTCTTAGGGGTTTACCTTCTAGAAGGTGACTTACAGAAGCTGTGCCAGACTAAGCCTTGAGGGACCTGCACTGACCTTCTGCAGCAGGGAAATAACAGGATTTAATTTCTCCTCACAGGATGCAGTTCTTCTCAAATCAAGCAATGAACTTCTCAACCCTTCTGCATGTCTTTGAAAGCAAAAACAAAGCTCTAAAAGCAAACAGAAGACTCAATTCAAACCCTGCCAAATTGCCTACATCTGGTTATTGCTCAACATTCCTGGTTAAAATGCTTTATTTTGCTGGAAGTGTTTTATAGACCTGACAAAATGTTGGAAATTTAAACTAACTTGCGCTCGTGTATGAAACGATCCCAGCTGCACTACCCCATTCCACAGGAACACTGCCTGGAGAGACGTTTCCATAGGCTGCCAGTCAGCAATTGCTGCTATCACCCAGATGGCTGGTTTTATCCCAGGACACGGAGGCTGAGGCTTACAAAGCAGCTCCACTTTTTACTGCCACGGTGAGACATCCAGATAAAATGTCAACCTCCTGAAGTCACAGCAAAGCATGAGGTGGAGATAACCCTGTCCCTCTCCAAGAACACCCTGTGCCCCCATCACAGCAGAGACAGTTCAACCTGCCTGTTTTGTGGCAAACATCTGCACAGTTACCTTGAGGCAGACAGAGGAACATGAAGGCTCCCCCACCATGGAGCACTTCTGCACTGCACAGAAAAATCAGATTTCCAACACACTGAACCAAGATTTTTGTGATTCAACAACCTGTGAAAACTCAGTCAGGAGAACCCTGACCAAACCCGGGTCTGCCCAGCCACCTTATCAAGCCCAGAGCTAGCAAAGCCATTAGCATTCCCAACTACCTGAGCATTCCAGTCACAGGATCCAGCGGCTGGTCCCCGTTCCCACCTCTCTGCCATCCCACCCCTACCACAAGAACATCATCCTCGACACAGTATCCTTGATCCATCCTGAGCAGTCCAGATTCAGCTGCAAGCTGGTCATTTGGTGGCAGTTTATGGCTGCTCCAACAGCCTGAGGGATGGGAATGGAATAGTCAATAAGCCTCATCCAGAGAGTGTGATCAAGCTTTGCTACAAGAGGCTCTAGCTGTGGCACTGGCAAGCCCCCAGCCCTGCTCAGGTTGGCTTTGCTCGTGGTGCTGCAGCAGAAGGGCTTTGCTCTACAGCTGCTTTGGTACCTGCCTTGCATTTTTCATTGGTTTCTAAGCTGTGTTTGAATCTCGCCCTGCGCTGCTGTGACACTCCAGCATGTCCAAGGGAAAGCCTGTCAGGTACTGCAGGGAGTTTCATTTTATCTGGAGCACTTGGAAAGAAACCACAAACATTTCAGTCTTAGGTCTATTTCCTTGAAATTGCTGAAAGAGAGATTTTACTCCTACATGTTTCAAAGGAAAAAAAAGAAAACGAGCTTTCAACAGAAGATTGTGTTCAGAAAATCAGCTGTTTTCCCTACGTTGTCCAAAGAAACTGCATGTCCAAAAAAGGAAGAGTAACTCACTAAGTGTGGCTACCTAAGGTGCTATCCGTAATGATTTACAGATTCACTCCTCAGACTAGGATGAAGCCTTTCCTTACCTTTGGATTAGTTCGCTGCTGCAGTCTTCTCTCTTCCCTCTCTCTCTGCAAACGCTCAAATTCTTCCCTGATTTCAGCTGGAGTTCTCTTCCTTTCCACAACCTGCTCGGAAAGAAATGAAACCCCAGGGATTACCAGAGAGAGAGGATGTTCAGGGTATCACCCTGCTGATGGGGCGAGCTCCACTGACCTGCTGTGTTCTAACATGTTGCCCTGCTGCTGCTGTAAGCCATTCTGCACCGACCTCAATACTCAGAGTTTGGAAGCAAACACCTGGGCCAGATCAAATGGTGGGCATGAGAGAAACCCCCATGCTTTGAGAAGGGAAAGTGAGCTTGTTCTTTCTATTCCCTTGACAAAACCAGGCCAAATAGTTGTCAAACCTCAAGTACAAGATACTGCAGCACAGTCACTGCCAACAGCTGGGTTAACTTCTCTGCTAGGTGTAGAAACAAAAATGAGAATGACTGAAAGTTTCTGGCCTGAGGTAACTGATGAAGTGAGAGATTTGTGATTTTAGGCTACACTGTTTACCTTACATGGCTCAGGGAACAAGGCATTTAAAACAGGTATGGCTCTAGGTATGGAAAGAAAGAGTATTGGATTTGGCTTTTCAGAACAAGACTGAGTCTGCCACAAGCAGCTCAAAACTGCCTGTTACATTTCTTGCTACTAACTCCAGACTTGACCTTGGTACTGACCTGGCCCAATACAACATGATTCTGCAGCAAGCAGCCTAGTGCAATCAACTAAGGCTGGCAGAGGGTAGCAAGAGGACTTAACAGGAAAGCCACAGGTGGACAAGTTCTCTTTCAAAACCCATAAAACCCAAATAACAACAATAAAAAAAAACAACCCCAAAAAGCCCAGAAAGAAAAAGTCATTTCCAGCTCAGAGGCAGATAATGCTGAAAAAAAAAAAAGGTTTCAGAGGAAAAAGATGAGACTTGATGGACAATAACAACGCATCTATCTCAGACAAAGATGTTGCCTGTCACGGTAATATCCTATTAGGGAACTCGGAATGTCAGGCTTATTGTTCTCTTGTCAAGTGAAACCCTGAAGAATTCTTTGAAAATCCATCACGGTGTTTCAGCAGAGACAGAAATAACTGAACAAAGATGCCTGCAAACAAACAGGCATTTGTTACCATCGAGGTGTCAGTGCAGCTCGATAGAACAGAATGTCAGATAAAGGTGAGCTTAGTCGATTCCACTGGCCATAAGGTGGATGGAATATATTTCTCTCACCTCCCATCCTTCCATTTCCAGTCCTCTCCTCCCATATATGTCATAGATGGCTCTGGTCTGTGGATCACTAAGCACTGCAAGTCGAAACCAAAAGAGAGGGGAGAACTCAGTGTTTGGTCGTCTCAGACCAACACTCTAGTGTTATTTGCAGTTCAAGCACAGATCCTGGAAACATGTTGCACATCCAGTTTTTATATTAAGTCCCACAGGTTGTATTAACAGGACACACTGACTTTTCCCCCAGCAGATTCCTGGTTTTTTTGTAAATTCTTACTTCTTACTTTAGAAATAAATTCTTACTTCTAAAATCAGAAAGGGAAAAGAACACAGAGGAGACACGCAGACTGACTGAATATGCAGCAGGGTTTTAATGTTCCTTCCTCTGAGAGAAGGTTGACACAAGCCCTCTACAATCAATGGCACTATTAGCAATTCCATGATAGCTGTCCGGGCAACCTCTGAGGAGGATTGACATCCACCTCTGCTTAGCCTCTGGTCTTCGATCTCCCTGTCTGCTGAGCCTTTCCCACCCGGTCCAGACATGCCAAACACTAACAAAGTCACTTCCATGAAGCAGTTCGTGCCTTGCCAAACATCAGCTACAGGGAAACTGCACAAATGCATGTAGAATGTGAATCTCCCAAAAAGCCACTGCTTTTGTACTGCGTTGCTCCTCTGATTTGCAGGACAGGAGAGGAAACACAGCATCGCTAAGTGTCAGCAAATTTAAGTATGACTTTGGGACATTACAGATGTTGAAAGAAGCAGCGTGGAGACACAGCTCCCTTCCTAGCAACCCCTAAACACAGTTTCTGCAAGCTCCAGACTTCCACTGACCTTCATAGGCCTGATGCACGAGGTTGAAGAGCCGCTCTGCCTGCGTCTTGAGCTCCGGGTCTCTGTGCTTGTCGGGGTGGTAGAGCATGCATAGCCGGCGGTAGGCGGCCTTCAGCTCCTCCTGGGAGGCCTGAGGAGAGCAGTGAAACTCAATTAAAGCACAACCAAAGGTACCTGAAAGAGACCACGCTCAAGATCAGCCCTAAAAGAGAAGCCCATCAACCCATTACGCTGCTTTTACTGACACAAAATGAGGAATGGACTTGTGTGTCATTATATATGGTAATAAAATATTCAATGATGCACACCAGTAGTGTCCACACTACTTATAGTGCAACAGCAATAGCTCATCAGTGCATGTCTATGTATGAAAAGTTAAGTAAAAAACCCCAACAAACATACCTCATTTTCATTAGGCAACTACAGTCTCCTCAGTCCAATGCAGAAGAGCAAGAGAAAATAAAATCACCCAACCTCTTTCCAAAGACATGTGGTGGAAACGTATTTGGGACGGCTCTTTCAGAATCAAGGCAATAACCTCCCCCAGGAACCCATTCCTGGGCATGGGGAGCAGGACACTACTTCTCTGTGCCAGGAGACACACAGAGAGCACAGTAACCAAAATACAACAGGGACCTGCTGGCCTCCTGCGAGGAAACACCACCTCAGTGTTACAGCAGGGTTGAGAGGGACAGGAGTACAACACCAACAAGGAGGGGGCACCCAGAAAACACTTCTTGAGAGCAGAATTTAAGGACACATATTCCATTTACTCTTAATGCTCTTCAGCGATTGAAGCTTTTACAGTTTCCAAGCTTTCAGTGTGGAAACAAAGGCCCCAGAAGCTCATTTATTTAAGTAACACCTTTTCTTTCCGACCCATGGTAAGCAGAGTCTGGGTTTTCATCAGAGAAATGCATCCATTTGTGCAGCAAGGATAGAAATCCATTCGATTTTGAGGACAGCTTAGAATAAATGTTTCTCTGCACATTTGTGCTATTTCAAGTTAATGTTTCCAAATGATACAGCAAAACACCTGCCAAGTAGGCTGGCCTCAAGACAGCGAGGATAGCTACAGATTAGCTTTCTTCTTCTTACCTTGTGCTTTCTCAGACATTGAATTTAAACTCAGCCGGGAAGGCAGGGGGATGTATGGGTCTAAGACAGCCTTCTTTAATGAAATTAATGATAAATGGTTTAACGTGCTATTGATTATCTAATAGAAATGAGCAGTTTCATTTTTCATAGATGTCACATTCACTAAAAGGTTAGCTTGGGCATTTCATCATCATTGAATAGCTCAGGACACTGGTTCAATATTCCATGAGCAACAACCTCTTAGGAACCACCGACGGGATCCTGCCATCAACTCAAACCGCAGCGAAACGCACAAGTCAGGAATAACCATATAAAGTTACCTTTTCATTACCAAAATCTACAGGCACAATTCAAAGGCATCCCATCTGCCTAGCTGGGGTCTGAACGGCTTCGTTGACCACCTCAAACGTGCCAGCACAGCTTTAGTGCACGGGAATCCATGGAAGATGAGCCATTCCATGCACACAGAGCGGCGCCGCGGCTCAGGGCTCGCTGGTATTTTAAGCTGCTGCATCACCCCGGGCTGGCTCAGCACATGGAAATGTGAGCACGCCACATTCCACTGCTGCACGGGGTAGTACTACGGAATTTAATTAGCAAGGGGTAATTAACAGAGCAGCTACTACTACTCTTAGTTGGAATCGCTCCCTCGAAGACCATTTTAACAGGGTTTCCAGGCCCCTGCTGACCAAACCTGTGTTCTCTGGTCTGCCAAAGAGCTGACGGCTTTGTTAACTATTAAGCCTTCGCTGTTAACTGCCCAGGCAGACACGACCCTCGTGTGGTTCCCGCCTGTCTTTAAAGCTCCGTGGCTGCGCGCTGCAGGAGGCTGCGGTACCGATGCTGCTGACGGGACGCTGGATTTCACAGTGAGTGGAGCAGAGTTTTCTACAGGGAGCTCAGTGTCCTGCACAGCGTCAGGGAGTTCTGCAAATGGAGCCGCTGCCGCGCACTTTCCCCTTGGAAAAGGGGATTTCCACAACTCCCATTACACACGTCAAAGGCACTTCAGTAAAAACTGTCTTTGGCTCAAACTGATAGAACCACAGAGTGGTTTAGGTTGAAGGGACCTTAAAGCTCCTCCAGCTCCAACCCCTGCCACGGGCAGGGACACCTTCCACTAGAGCAGGTTGCTCCAAGCCCCTGTGTCCAACCTGGCCTTGAACACTGCCAGGGATGGGGCAGCCACAGCTTCTCTGGGCACCCTGTGCCAGCGCCTCAGCACCCTCACAGGGAAGAGCTTCTGCCCAAGAGCTCATCTCAATTTCCCCTCTGGCAGGTTAAAGCCATTCCCCTTGTTACCATCTAGGCTGAAAAGTGAAGTCTGTTTACACACACATGCACACAGCACATACATATACACATGTAGAGAGAGCTCCTGCATTCAACAGAAGGAACTATCGACACACACCTACATCAATACTGATATATTGACACATACACACGTGACACATCCAGCTCTTTGGCATTTTAAGCAACGCTACAAAACCAGCAGCTACCTCCCAAGAGCCGAACAGCTCCGGTATAACGAAGCTGCGCCGCTTCACACCTCATCTGCTCTCAGCAACACCGAGGACCCCGCATCCTCCCGCTGCTCTGCCGGGGCC
>NW_009939285.1:0-3919 GCF_000696875.1 Nestor notabilis | reverse complement strand
GCCCTCCTGCCGCACTTCCTTTTAGCCAGGATGCAGAACTCCTGAGCCTGTAGGAGGTGATCCTTGAATATGAGCCAGCAGTCTTGGGCCCCCCTGCCCTCTAGGACTATATCCCATGGAACCTTACTAAGCAGGTTCCTGAAGAGGCCAAAGTCTTGCTCTCTTGAAGTCCAGGGCAGTGAGCTTGCTGCACGCCTTTCTCACTGTCCTGAGGATCTCAAACTCAACCATCTCATGGTCGCTACAGCCAAGGCTGCACTGGAGCATCACATTCACCACCAGCCCCTCCCTGTTGGTGAGCACGACGTCAAGCATGGCACCTCTCCTTGTCGGTTCCTCTATTACTTGCAAGAGGAAGTTGTCTTCCACACAATCGAGGAACCTCCTGGATTGCTTTTGCCGGGCTGTCCCATCCCTCCAGCAGATATCAGGATGGTTGAAGTCCCCCGTGAGGACAAGGGCCTGCGAACGTGAGGCTGCTCCTATCTGTCTGTAGAGCGTTTCATCCACAGATTCCTCCTGGTCAGGTGGCCTGTAACAGATCCCCGCTGTAATGTCCCCCATTGCTGTTCTTCCTTTGACCCTGATCCATAAGCTCTCTGTTAACTCCTCATCCTTATTCCTTTGTATTTTTGGTTTCTGAACACATTATTTCAATTCAACTTTGTATAATTCACTTTAATCCCATTACTTTAATCCCATCACTGCAGATTGCTTGAGCAGGGAGTTTGGACCACATGACCTCCAGAGGGCCCTTCCAACCTCAGCAATTCTGTACTTCTCTGAAAATAAGCAATTATATCAGTGTTTAGCAATGCATGCTCATCTGTAACTTAATTCAACTTTTCTTATTTCATGTTTTATAAAGTAGTGATAAAGAATGAAATGTAGAAGAGACATCATACCACACTGTCACACACCTGTAATATAGATACTTAAAAACTTTCATTTTTGTAAATTGTAAGTTTTTAGTGCACTAAGACAAAGATTCATCTCACTTAACTCTATTTCCCTTGGTAACTAAGTAAATCAGTTGTCTGGGCTCCTGCTACAGGCAGTACGGTTCATTCCACACACTCTTTAACTGTGGTTAAATGTGTGCTTTTATACAGCAGAAACCCGAACTGCCACCACCAGGGATGTTTCCACATTCCCCATGCTCATGCATCCCTCCATGGAGATAAAGCAGTATGCTGCACCCTGACCCTGCTCATTCCAGCAGCAGTTAAAAAGATACAGAAGGAGCAATGGGATGAGTGGAGTATGAGGGGACACCACCTTCAGCAGCAGCCCAGAGGCATGCTAGCTTAAAGTGGGCCTCTGACCATGACCTCAGTCTGTTCCTCTCCACTGGCTGTACAGGAGTTTTAAAAAAATAGCTCAGACTAGGCAGTCTGCTAGACAGAAACAAATCTCTTCTGCTGTAATTAAATGCATTTCATATTAAATCTGATCAACTCAGCTGTGCCCCCGCCAGTGGCTAAACCTTACAATCTTCAGTGATCCAAAATCAAGCCTTGTGTATATGCAGACAGTTCTCAGTGATGAAGATACACACACAAAGGAAGCTAAAATTCTTTTTGTTCTTACTTTGATCAGACACTTTTAGGTCAGTTGTTGGTATTTTAAATTTGCTGAGAGTATGAATCAAAACTGCTATTACTGAGATCTACCTAGTGCTATATCCAAATAAAAGTGAATATGAATGATAAACCTTCAGAAAGACTTGCTTAGAAGTTCCACTTAAGCACAGAAAAATACATTCATTCATGGCATGATAATAACAAAGAATGTGCCAATTATCAGGAATTATACTCAAACAGAAACACGCTGTCTTTGTGATAACATGATTCACAAAACTCTCCCAGAAGGAACGAGATCAGATTCCAATCATTTTTAATGTGGTAATTTTTCGTCTGTTCATTAATCTAGTTTTCTCACCATTTACAATTTCATTTGCATTAAAGATTTGCATATTTAACTCATTGGACAGCTGTCTGTTGCTTTCAGTCTGGTGTATCTGACACAATCATATAAATGTTCCCATATGTCAATGACTTCATTCTAGTAAACACAGAAAAAGAGATGAGGGTGCCAATGAATATTGCTAAGCTTCTTCCATAACTGAATCACCATGGCACAAAAAAATCAAATCCTATAAAAGAATTACTAGGAATCAGTCATGAGAAACAGCTGCATAGTTCCCCAGAATGGATTAAAGCAATATGGCTAATGTTGGAACCTCTGGGACTATGACTCAAAGGAGAAACAGACTGAATATTCTGGCTACTTAGTCTTTGTTTTCAGGGATATGCAGTGACACCCTGCCATCCTACTGCCCCAAGCAGTTTTATGTCCAGAAATCGTGGAGAAGTGCCAGCTGCACATGTGCAAATCTGTTATACACACACAGCCTGTCTAATGCAGGGGACACAGGAAAATAAGCATCACCAGATTTCTAAAACTTTCTGTCCAAAGTTTATTCCTGTTCAAAGATAGGCAAAAAGTGAACTTAAAACAATTCTATCAGAAATGCTAACATTCATGTGCCAGAAATATAAATATCTGCATTCGCATAAGTGAAGAAAACTGCAGAAGCCGTGCAATACCTTTTTGAATACTGAAATCACTGAATCATTACACTATTTGGCCATGTTCCCAACCACCTACGTACACCACTATGGACTCTGGTATCTCCAGCTTACTCTAGCTTTCCTTATTGAATGTGGATTTTGCAACAAATATGACCATCAGAAACAGAGGCGAGACATGGGATCCATATCACCTAACTTTAGACCTCTTTATAGAAACATTATCATTATGGTTAAAAAATAGATGACTTCTATGGCATGATTTATCTGCTCTATCTTTGATGACCACTCCAAGACGAGACGAACCACTTGAACTCTTTAAGGATTGATTGCTTCATACCATTGTGCAGAGATTCATCTCATTGCCTTTCAGCTACTCAAAAATTCACAGATCTGAACTGAACAGCAAGGATCCCTCAACAGTCACTGGGGAAAGACAGGAATCTCTAGAGGGTGATGACATCCTGATACTGACATCTGAGATAGGAACAATGGCTGGCCATGGAAGAAAGTAATTTTTTAGCTTTACCATTCCTTTTAAGAGCATAGCAGCCTAGTATAGGAACATCTTCCCATAATTATATATTAAGTCAGATCAAAAAGCAAATTATCCCATTACTTATATTAAAGGTAAGTAGGTCTGTCTCTTAAGGGTTTTCCTCTAAATGTTTATAAATACAAATACCCAATTCATTTATATAAGGATTGAAAGAAAAGAAAAAACAAAGTTTACTAGGTTGAGAAGAGTGATTTCTTCTTTGAGACTATTTTTTACTATATTGGACTGTAACCTATACACAACACTGTTGACCAATCCATGGTAATAATGTTCAGAAAGCACTAACTCCACTGTCCTGTATATCAGTCCTACAGGTGCTATCAGATTTCTCCTCTATAACCTCTCAGTCCCAGAAACACATACTAAGCAGAAGCACCAACCAACCACAGTTTCCACAGGCAGGCCCAGGAGGCTCAGTGCTTGTTCTTCCCTTCACACAGAGAGTCTCTGAGATGCAAAAGAATAAAAAAATGAAAATAACCTCTGAATATCTGTCTCTTGCTAAACTGATACAGGTTCATCCATTTTCTGTGTGTTTCAGTTCCCAAAGAAAATAACATAGATGGAAACATCAGAGTACCATCCATATTTGTTATATAAAGTTTACATCTCAACACCACCTAGTTCACCATCCAGGTTTTCAGTTGGCAGATTTGTTGCAGGTAGTCTTGGAGATACAGGAGTTGAAGAGTTTTAAGTACACAGCTAACAGCTCAATTTGTTCCTTGTAAATCAGTGTGATGAGGTGGGCTGATGCCAACCTCATGAA
>NW_009939284.1:15051-17946 GCF_000696875.1 Nestor notabilis | reverse complement strand
TGCACGCCCCTTATTCATGTGATTGGAAGAAGAAAAAGGAAGAAAATCAGGCCTTTGATTCGCAACCAATTTGTGCCATGCTTATTTTCATGCTGATAAGCATCATCTCTGCACGTAATAACCTTTCTGCCATCATTTCTCCATAACAATTCAATTTGCTTCTTAAATTAGCTCCATCAATCATACAACAGGTACACACCACCTCCTCAGGAGACTCCCTTGCTCCCAATCTTTTCTCTGCTCTGACAATGCCCAAATTGATGTTACCTGGGATGACAAACGCAGCCTGGCAGGGGACTCATCTTGGTAAGACACACTCTAGTTTTTAATGAATTCATAGGTCTGTTTTTACATGCTTGGAAAAGAAGCTCAATATTCCCAAGCAGCGCGTCATGACATATTGGGTGGGAATACGGAAAAGAGGATGGAGGCAGGAGGGGGCTGGTCTCTGCTCCCAAGGAACAAGGGATGGCACAAGAGGAACCGGCCTCAAGCTGCCCCAGGGCAGGTTTAGCTGGAGCTGAGGAACAATTCCTTGCCCAGAGGGTGCTCAGGCATTGGAACAGGCTGCCCAGGGCAGGGCTGGAGTCACCGTCCCTGCAAGTGTTCACAGCCCGGGGAGCCGAGGCCTCAGTGCCAGGGGGTAGGGGTGGGCGCGTGCGATGGTTGGACTGGATGAGCTTAAAGGTCTTTTCCAACCTGGCTGATTCCATGATTCTGTGAAATCAAGTTCCTGGTTTCCATTCAATGATTAATTCAGTTTAAAGACATGATTCCAGGAAGGAATAATGATGCTTGGAGAGCTAACAAGGAACTGGGATCTAGAAAGAGTTAAATACATAGTACGGGTTGTAAATCCCCCACAGCCCTTCGGGCGGGATGTGCATCCTCTGGAAGAGCAGTGCTAAGACACTCGACAATGTGACTGGCACAGAAAACAGAGGGAGAGCACAGGGCAGGACCCAAGTGATCCTCACATCAATTGCCAGGCAACACGAGGGAGAAAAATGCCCTTGGTGGAAAGAAGAGGCAAGTTGTGAGAGTAATCATGACCTCCCCGATCAGGAGAGCCTGGGAACGTACACTTCATACAGAATGAGCATTACACAGCAAGGCACTTGACCAAGGTCCCCTTTTCTTTCTTTCTTCCCCTCCCCAAATAGACTCCTTTCAATAACTATCAAATGATCTGGTTATTCCTTTTCAATTCATGATATAGATTAAATGTTGTATTAAGATATGTTACATTTAAATTTCTCTATGCATATGAATGTATTTAAACAGAATGGTGCATGTCCCTGCTCACTGCAGGGGGATGGATGACCTTTAAAGGTCCTTTCCAACCCATTCTATGATTCTATGTGTTTAGAAGTCGGAGCACAGCGAATGACACCCCATGAAGTACCTCCACACACATTTCCCCGCATTACCAGGGCTGGGATTCCCCCACCAGCATCCTTCAATGTGCAAAACACTCCTAATCCAACCACAGAGGAAGACCCACGACACACCGAGAGGAAGATGCACTCCACGCTTCCCTGTTTTCTCCAGAAGTGATAACCCCACAGAGTGTAGATTGAGATATCAGCACGACAGCATCAGACTCTTCCTCCTAATGTGGCTGAAGCCTATGGCAACCTAATTCGGAAGCTTTCCAGGAGTGGCATTTTAATTTCACCCTTAGGCAAGCTGTTTGCCACAGGCAGGCAATTAAGTGCATATACCTGCAGGGTTGAAAGCCCTGAGCAGGGGAAGCCCAGGTTTCCCCCAGGTAGCAGGATTTGCTCTCAGATGAACATAAACGCTACACTGAGCACACACAAAACCCCAGGTGCTTTTGTCTCATGGATGAGTTGGGCCTTTCTAACTCCTTGGCAAAGCTGTTGTTGCTGCTCACTGGTCCCACATCTTTGTTCAGAGCAGCCTACATGGAAAGCAGCCATAAGGAGATGAAGCATATGCCTGCACCTCTACTGGTTCTTTATCTGATGCAAAATACCTGTTCAAGGCTGCCAGAGGAAGAAAGGCAGGATACTGAGGAAGAGGAATGACATCTAGAAGGGTTTTATTCTGCACAGAGAGGTGAAGCCACCAAGCATTTCCACAGCAGAACACAAAACCTTGGTAGAGGCAGAACATCTGTAAAGCAGCCTTGTGGAAGGAGCAGAGGTGAATATCAGGTGGCCAATGTCCCCGACCTCTGCTCCTTCTCACCCCTTCCAGCAGCACCCGCTCCTGAGCTCTTGCTGTCGCTGACCCAGGACTTGTAATCTCCTGCTGGAGTGTGTTTGATACCGGTGCTAATCCTCCTGAGCTGCAATTCACTGCTGCCATCTGATTCTGAAACCCTTCCGCAGGCACTGGAAGGGGAAAGCAGAAAACCAGCCATGGCAGAGAACTGCAAGTCTGTGCTGCCAGAACACTGGAAAGCAAGAGACAAGTACAAATACCCATCAGTGCCACCCTCCAAATCTGAGTTGGTATCACTGACAAAGGCAGTGCCTCAGTGTCCCACTGCATCACCTTATGTCCAGCCCGCTCATGTCCATCGAATACAGGTTGTTCAGCCTGGAGGAGAGAAGGCTCCTGAAGGGGACACCTTAGAGCAGCTCCAGGGCCTAAAGGGGCTCCAGGAGACCTGGAGAGGGGCTTTGGACAAGGGATGGAGGGACAGGCCAAGGGGAATGGCTTGAACCTGCCAGAGGGGAGACTGAGATGAGCTCTGAGGCAGAAGCTCTTCCCTGTGAGGGTGCTGAGGCGCTGGCACAGGGTGCCCAGAGAAGCTGTGGCTGCCCCATCCCTGGCAGTGTTCAAGGCCAGGTTGGACACAGGGGCTTGGAGCAACCTGCTCTAGTGGAAGGGGGGCCCGCCCCCTCCGGGGGCGGGGGGGGGGGG
>NW_009939284.1:11779-15020 GCF_000696875.1 Nestor notabilis | reverse complement strand
GAAAGCCATTTAAACTGCAGAGTGCTACTTGAGGAATGCAAGAGGATTGGATTAGAAATGAAGAGGGAAATTACAGAGGCGGAGGGAAGTGCTACGAAATACAAAAGCAGCCAGTGCAGCTCCAAGTCCAAAGGCAGGCACGGAGGAGGCTGAGTCACAGCAGCTGTATTTGGTACAGGTCCACAAGAACTATTCCTAAAATAGGTTAACAAAACACTAAGAAGGCGAAAAAGGAAATTCCAGCATGAATATAGAGAGAAAAACTTCATCTTGGAGAGTTTCACGCGGCAGGAGAGCGCTGGGGTCACCCGCATCCCAAGCTGATGAAAACACTGGTGTTGCTGAAGAGGATCTTTGTTAAATATAATCCTGGAATTACAAAAGAGCCACATAACCCCACGACTCTATTTCCAATCTTGTAATCCAGTATTAACACTCGCTTTCAATAGGAAAAGCCTCCTGGTTTGGGGGGAGGTTAAGGCTGTTGGGTGGTTTTCAAACAGCAGCAGCACAAAGTCTGGTGTTCAGACCTTCCCGGGGTAATGAGGCCACGAAGCACGCGCGGCCCGGAGAGCTGCGGGAATTCTCAGTTCTTCCCACAAGAAGGGCTCACGGCTGCTGCAGGGTGGCCCTGTGAGCAGAGGAAGCTGCTGGGTGCGAGCCCACAAGGCCGGACGGGCGCCTGCACACCTCCTGCACCCCTGTTCTCTGCCCGCATCACGCTTCACATCCGGCACAACTCCGGCAGATCACTCGGGTATGTGGCTGCCAGCTCAGGCCACACGTCGCTTCTGCCTCAGCATTGGCCTCTTTGCAGTTACACATCTTATTCTGGGTTAGGTTTGTTAGGCTGATGTCCACACCCAACGTCCGCCTTCCCATGGGAAGGCTGGAAGTGGAGGTGCAGCTCAGGTGAGCTTAGCTCTCTCCCCACCACTTGGGGTGAGTTTGAGGTGATTTGGTTACTGAGGTGATCTGCTGGTCCATGCCCTATATATCCTACATATATTCCTGACATAGCATCATGGAATGGTTTAGGCAGGAAGGGACCTTAAAGCTCCACCAGTCCCAACCCCTGCCCCGGGCAGGGACACCTTCCACTAGAGCAGGTTGCTCCAAGCCCCTGTGTCCAACCTGCCCTCAAGGGCACTGCCAGGGAGGAAGGCTGGAGGCTTCACATGGGTCTCTGTAATTTCCTGACAGAGCCACCAAAAGACACCAAGTTGCAGAGGGTTTGGGTTACTCCAAAGCTGCTCCATGTAATTAAAGTAGTCCCAATTCCTGACCTATGTCATGGATCCTTTATTGGGGAAAACATGTAATAAATCCAGAACACAACTTATGTGAACTAGACATTGGGGGCTGGAACTAGATGATCTTAAGGTCCTTTCCAACCCAAACGATTCTATGACTCTATGAAGCACATGCACTAGTTTACTTGGAAGCTACACGCGTGATGAAGACATCACTGCACAAAGTCCCTCAGCCTGGTTGAGAGGAAGCCAGGTGAGATGTGCTGAGTGGGACCTCCAAGCTTCTAAGAACCTATGAAATCTGCTCCATGGAGAGGCCAAGGAAATCCTCCCCACATGGGAAGGCACATGCCTGAGCCCCTGCAGAGCACCCACACTCACCACCAGCGACTACCAGGGCTAGTTCTGCTCCCTACGTTGCAAACAAGCTAAAGATGAATCCTAATGGATCCATGGACTTTCAGAACAAAGGATCATTTTCCAGCTCTAATCTTCCATACCATTTGGCTGGCTGGATCAGCAGTACCATGCCAAGAGGAGATAATTCACCCACAGATAGTACAAAGACATTTCTAGGCTTGGATTCAGCATGAGGACAACAAGAAGCACTAGTTCTTCACTCAGCATTGCCCTGAAATACATCACATCCCATAACCAGGGTGGCTTTTAATCTGTCTCCCAAAATAAACCACCCAATGAGGAGCAGCCAAGTTCCTGCCGTTTCCTTTGGAGAGTTTTCCTATGAGCTTATGGATGCTTTTAATTTGGTTCCAATGCTGTGAACAACCACTTCTTCCTTGCTGCCGTGGGGCCTTGCACTGACTCTTCAATGAGGTATGAACAGTAACCCCCCAGTCGAGTCTGCTCGGCAGAGTGTCCTCCATCCCAGCCCTGGAGCTCTGGGATAGTTGTCACACACCAGCCACCCCCCAGCTTTATGGGAGACAGGAGCTGAGAATGAAACAAGGCAGCTCTGGGGAGCACGACTGGTGCTTGTCACCGCGCACCGGGAGCATCACAGTGAGGAGACACGTCCAAGGAGCGAAGGCAGCGGTCAGGAAGCTCTACATGGCCATCAGGGCAGCAGGATGAAGCCAAATGGGGAAGGAGGAGAAGGGAAGGAGCAACTGGAGGTGGGCAACAGCCTCTCGTCCACAGTGAGAAACAACACGGAGGGCAAAGACAGGCTGCAAAGGGCTTCTGTGTGAGAAGACTGAGGAGGGCAGGAAACAGAGGGATGGAAATGGAGCGATGACTTGGTCAAGGAACAACCAAAGAATGATTTCTGTGGTCCAAAAGGGAGATAGAATCTTACAGAGTCCTCTGCAGGGGCCGACAGGAGACCTGGAGAGGGGCTTTGGACAAGGGATATAGGGACAGGCCAAGGGGAATGGCTTGAACCTGCCAGAGGGGAGATTGAGATGAGCTCTGAGGCAGAAGCTCTTCCCTGTGAGGGTGCTGAGGCGCTGGCACAGGGTGCCCAGAGAAGCTGTGGCTGCCCCATCCCTGGCAGTGTTCAAGGCCAGGTTGCACACAGGGGCTTGGAGCAACCTGCTCTAGTGGAAGGTGTCCCTGCCCGGGGCAGGGGTTGGAGCTGGAGGAGCTTTAGGGTCATTTCCCACCCAAACCATTCCATGTTACTCTGATTCGAAGAACAAAGCATGACTAGATGCCTGCAAACCTGAACAACCTATTTCCAAAGAAGAAATTGCATTAAAGAGCATTTATGGAGCAGTTTATAACCCAAGTTCCTCAGCCAGTAGAGGAGGGCATTAACTAAAACACAGGATCATAGACTCACGGACTGGTTTGGGTTGGAAGGGACTTTAAAGCTCATCCATTTCCAACCCCTGCCATGGAGGGGGATGGAAAACACAATATCCCAAGTGATCTTTTTCTCTTAGGCACTTCACACTGAACCTGCTACTGAGCTCTCACACAGTGAGGCACAGATTAGGGAGTCAGCATCTCCAAAAGAAGCCTTCAGA
>NW_009939284.1:8320-11769 GCF_000696875.1 Nestor notabilis | reverse complement strand
CACACCAGCAGGAACCCACCCTGAGGACAACACACCAGCCTTGTTCTACTTGCTATCTCCTTCACCCAGCAACATAAGACACCCTTCAGAACCAGTAGCAGCTTCTGCTGTGCTTCTCCCTCAGGCTTCCTGGGGAATCAGAGCTGCTTTTAGCAAGTTGCTTACGACATGTGCTGCTCTGTGAGCAGTAGGAAGCCTTGTTCAGAGGTCAGTCAACAAGTTCTATTGATCGCCTCTTACAGCACCCAAAGCTCCACTAAACACTTCATAACACAGACAAAAATAGCCAGGAACTTTGGTCCCAGATGAAGGAAAGCACAAACATTGTACAGCGAGGAGCAGCAGCCCCCGGGCTAGTTTGATCCCCAGGAAGCAGATGAGTGACCCTGGTGCCACCAGCTTCACCCTCTCCTTCCCTCCACTGCTTCAAGGCATGAAATGCAGAAAGCTTTTATTCCCCCTCCTCATGTGCGGTAACAGCAGAGCCTGCCTCTAGACAGAGAGTTGCAGACAGATGTGAGGCTCAGGGTGCTGGGGCAGTGCCTGCTCCCACCACAGTGATCGCTCCCAGGACAGCACTGAAGGCATTGCTGTGCTTTTAGGCACCTTTGAGCGTGGACAGGGCAAACTCATGTTGGGCTGGGGCTTGTGCTGTGGAAAAACACGAGCGTTGGGGTGCATGGGGCTCCCGGCCCTGCTGAAGGGTCTCCCTGCAGCTCATCACCTAAAGAGGGACACTGAAGGAAGCAGCAACTGAAACGTTACAACATTATAAACCACAGCCTAACACAGAGGATCTGCCCTTTGAGAAGCACCTTCCATGGAATGCAGAATCCCAGCCTGGTTTGGGTTGAAGGGACCTAAAAGCTCCTCCAGTTCCAACCCCTGCCCCGGGCAGGGACACCTTCCACTAGAGCAGGTTGCTCCAAGCCCCTGTGTCCAACCTGGCCTTGAAGGACTTTGAAAGCATTAAGAGCTGAGACTTCACAAACTCATTTCAGAGGAGGCTGAAAAGTGCTGCAAAGCTGCAGAAAAAGCAACTTAAAGTTCACTGCTTCTCAACCTGTGACAATAAAAGTCACCAGCATGATCTGCAGGTGATGTGATTTGACCAGGACAATCAGAAGTGTAAAATAAAGATGGAAAAGGACTCCAAGGCTTTGGATTTAAGCTCCTGAGAAGGAGTCTTAACTCATACAGTGCTAGCTTCAGAGGGGCACATCAACACTTGGCTTCCTCACTAACCTGATGCCTTAGATGCACTGAGCTGTTTGGGCTGAGTGAGCAATTAGAGTGGAAGAAAACAGATGGCTCTATTTGGCAACCTCTTTGAGAGCGGTGTTTTGAGAGTAGCCAGGTCATGTCACAGCTAAATCCCTCCACATTAACTGCTTTCAGATGACCTGTAATGAAGAGATGGAACTATTTGGGCAGCAATCTCTAAGACTGCCAAACTGAGCAGCTACCACTGTATTTTATCATTAATAGAAGCGTTACTATTCCTCATCGATAGGATCACAGAATCACCACCTGGTTTGGGTTGGAAGGGATCTTTCAAAGATCATTGCAGAAAAGATGCCCATTTGACAAAGTATTTATAGGCTGAGTGTGTCCATTTTCCTTCTTTATTCAAAATCCCAAAGCTTTTCCACATACAGAGGAAGATTCCTCATCTCAAATGCCTTTGGGACTAACTGGGCTGCTACTGGACAGCAGCACTGCACAGCAACCCCAGCAGAGGACTGAAGATACGGATCACATCCTCATGTGTAAAACTCTACCTGCTGGTACAAATCCAGTCTGCAACCCAAAGCCAAGGTGCTTGTCCATCCCTGGTCATCAGAAGCTCTTCCCTGGGAGGGTGCTGAGGTGCTGGCACAGGGTGCCCAGAGAAGCTGTGGCTGCCCCAGCCCTGGCAGTGTTCAAGGCCAGGTTGGACACAGGGGCTTGGAGCAACCTGCTCTAGTGGAAGGTGTCCCTGCCCGGGGCAGGGGTTGGAGCTGGAGGAGATTTAAGGTCCCTTCAACCCAAACCAGTCTGGGATTCTGTGACACACACGTTCACAGCCATTGGAAGTTCTGTGGGTGAATCCCCACGATCTCCATCTCCCACTGCTTTGCTGAGAAGTGATCAACAGCAGCTTAGTGACTCATTCTGGTGGGATCACAAAACCACGGGATAACTTAGGTTGGAAGGGACCATCTTCTCCAACGTCCAGCTCCAAAGCTGTGTTAGGTTGCTCATGGGCTATCCTGCCAGAGTTTTAGTGCCTCTGAGGACAGAGACTGCAATGTACAACATTAATACAATGATTATACAATTAATTCCTGTTCTTTTCATAGTGATCTTGGTTGAGAGCAGAAAAGCAAGAAGAAAGCATGTGCTAAATTAAGCTAATATAATCTGGACAAATTCAGCCAAACAGTTTCACTCTCCAGTTCCCAGTTTCAGAAACCAGCTACAATTTGAGAAAGGATTTGGGGTTGTCAAGGTTTTGTTGGAATTTACTCTGCCTGATCCCTATTACCTAAAATGCCTTTATGGCATCCAAGACATCATCTTGGGCAGTATAATGTGTCTCTGTGCGTCACTGAGATGTCAGTTTGGGATGGCTCCAATGTAACCCCCCACTGCTGCAGCCCCCACTCAAGCTGCAAGATCCCCCTTACTTCAGAAGTCTTCCAGACAGTGGTTTGAGCAAATGAACAGTCCATGTTTTCCTCATTTTCCATGTTTCCCAGGATGAAACCAACTCTGATGACAAGTAAACACCGTGCTTTTAAGTCGCTGCCAACATATGATTTCAATGTCCAATCTGAAACCAACGAGTACAATCTGAACTTGCAGCAACACGAAACACATGAAGGAATTTGAAGCTGGTGGGTTTTTCTCTTCAGTAGTTGCCTGTTTCACACAACCTACCACAAAAATAGATAGCACTTCCCAAATCCATCTTTCATTCACTCATCTGTGGAACGGGTCTGTAAACCCATGATGAATTTCAGACCCAACGCTGCTATTTACAGTTCAGATGAGAGTCTGGCAAAGACACGTTCTTCAACCCGAAAAGCATGAATCCTCCTTCTGCATTTCAGTTAAATCACAGATAGATCCAGCTGGGGGAGGAGTCATTCCTTTTCTTCTGAAAGACAGTAACTGGAGCACGAGTGTGATGAGGAAGGGCTGAGGGACCTGGGGGTTTAGTGTGGAGAAGAGAAGGCTCAGGGGGGACCTGATCACTCTCTGCAAGTGCCTGACAGGAGGATGGAGCCAGGAGGGGGCTGGTCTCTGCTCCCAAGGAACAAGGGATGGCACAAGAGGAAGCGGCCTCAAGCTGCCCCAGGGCAGGTTTAGCTGGAGCTGAGGAACAATTCCTTGCCCAGAGGGTGCTCAGGCATTGGAACAGGCTGCCCAGGGCAGGGCTGGAGGCACCGTCCCTGCAAGTGTTC
>NW_009939284.1:2856-8246 GCF_000696875.1 Nestor notabilis | reverse complement strand
TTTCGACTGGATGAGCTTAAAGCTCTTTTCCATCCTGGTTGATTCCATGATTCTGTGACTCAACTGCATTCTGTGCAAATCAGTGATTTAAAACCACTGCTATAGGGTGCGTGTGTAAATGCAGTCGGCAGTTCAGCAGTGCCACCTCAGAGGATGTTTTCCACCTCACCCATCTCCATCAGATCACTTCTGGCAACTTGCTGAATGCAGAACTAGAAGAAAGTCAGATTCTTTAACCCAGATTTATCTGTTCATAATGAGATTTTAACTGCCAAATGAGCTAAAGATGAAAACTGCCTGAACCCATTCTCAAATGTGATTTCAATAACACATTTATTTATCCCTTTTCCACTCTTCCAGCTGTCCAAGGTTGGTGTTTGCTGGGTCCCTACACCTGGAGCACATCTTGCTGGGTCTTAACAAGAAATCTCAGGGGACTTCTAGTTATCAACAGGGTCCAGCAGAAAGAAAACCTGTTCTGACAGTTCCCTGTTCGAAGGTTCTCTGAAACACAGAGGAAAGCGCTGGGAGTTAATCTGGGAGAGGGATTTAACAGTTCTGGGTGAAAAGAAGACCCCACAGGAGTTCTATTAATATTTTATTATTAGGTTTTAATCTATACATGTGCTATTTCAATAGCTGGGGACCAACTGGCATCATTCTGATCCTTCACCTGGCCTAACGGCATCAGCAGCTTCAAGTCATTAGATGAGTCTTAACACTGCTAATGGACCATCACTTCGTGTGTGGCTTGTGAAAACATGTTAGTTCAGGGAAAATCAGGTTCCATCTAGATGTTTTGTAGTTTTCTATCACTTTAAAAGGGAAAAAAGGGACTCGGGCATTTCCAAACAGCTGCAGACCACCCAAATGACTGAGTCTTTTCCAAGTTCTGTGTTAGCAAGGAGAGATACAGTTGGGGTTTGGTGTATCAGATGCTCTGAACCAGGGTTAGTTCTTTGTAGTGTGACTTAAAGACCTCTGTCTCCAATACACTTCTTTAAACAATAATTAAAGTGTAAGACTTAACACTGACAGAGTTACAGAAGGCATCGTGACATCCCAGTAACTCAGTATTTTATTGAAGAGATTCACCAACCTAAAGCAAAACTGTCCACACACCACCACTCACCTACTGCCATCTGTGAGACCTGGCACGCGTTTTCCTTAGTTATCCTCATCATATTGCCTCCCAAAATGAGGAATTCTCAGGCTAAGCCACAAGACACAGTTCAGTGCTTTGAGTTACTTAAAATATACCTTTCCTTTCCCTGATTTCCCCACATTTCTTTCACTGTTTCCTCTCTTAGCCAAAAGCAGCAAATAGAAACCTGTTCCACATCCATACGAGACAATGGTCTAATATACATGGAAACTATTTCCTTAAAGCAGAAGAAAACAGCCGTCAAGAAGACAAATAGGTGGAATTCCTCATTTCTGAGTGTTTCCGGATGAGTAGGAGAAGGAAATATGAACGTTCTGGCTCTCCCTGAAATGCATCTGCAAGATCTCACTTGTCCTATATCCCAGAATCAAACAAACCCCCACTAAAAGCAAAATGTGCTGTTCCTAACTTGGGAATATTGTAGACTCACTGTTTTGGGGTTCTTTTTATGGATTTCTTATATATTATTCAATAGCAGGAACTGTCTTTAATGTGAGGCCTCAGAGGACTAAGGGTGCTGTCAGTCATCCGTGAATTCTGCCAACAAATAGCACTTCACATCCTCACTGCCAGGAATAAAAGCTTATTTGGGACAGGGAAAAATTGTGATTGAGGCTGTTGCCAAGGACTTTCTGCTCTGAGTGACATGGTTACATTATAGGACATAACTTGTCTGGTTCTATCTTAAATATCTGCTTGATTGCACTTGCTTCAGAGCCACCTCCTGAGTCAAATTCTGATCTCCACAATTCAGTGCTTGAGCATGTGGGATTTTGGGGTGTGAAGAAGAATAAAACGAATGCATTTTCACAGAGTCCCAGACTGGTTTGTGTTGAAGGGACCTTAAAGCTCCAACCTCTGCCCCGGGCAGGGACACCTTCCACTAGAGCAGGTTGCTCCAAGCCCCTGTGTCCAACCTGGCCTTGAACACTGCCAGGGATGGGGCAGCCACAGCTTCTCTGGGCACCCTGTGCCAGCGCCTCAGCACCCTCACAGGGAACAGCTTCTGCCCAAGAGCTCATCTCAGTCTCCCCTCGGGCAGGTTCAAGCCATTCCCCTTGTCCTGTCCCTACATCCCTTGTCCAAAGCCCCTCTCCAGGTCTCCTGGAGCCCCTTTAGGCCCTGGAGCTGCTCTGAGGTCTCCCCAGAGCACAGCAGAGGGGCAGGATCCCCTCCCTGAGCTGCTGCTCACGCTCTGGGGGTGCACCCAGCACACGGGGGGGTTCTGGGCTCAAGCACACACTGAAGCTGGGTCATGGGGAGCTTCTCCTCACCCAACACCCCAAGTCCTTCTCCTCAGGCTGCTCTGAATCCATTCTCCACAAAGTAGTTCCTGGAAAAGGAACTGCTCAAGGTCTGGCAATATCCACTGGTTGACACGGGAGAATGCAAATGGATCCAGTTGTCACAGCAAAGTTCAGAGAAGCAATTTCTGACTTCAGGATTTCAGCTTCAAACAGCTATTTCTGTTGTGTTTAAGAATTGAGGCTCCTTTCATCAAACATCCAAAACAATAGAACTACCAAGGCTGGATTTGAAAATACCAGCTCCCGTGGTTACTAAGTGCCAACATTCTCAGTGTCATGGAAGCCAGTATCTC
Organism: Nestor notabilis; assembly: GCF_000696875.1. Classification (NCBI taxonomy): domain Eukaryota; kingdom Metazoa; phylum Chordata; class Aves; order Psittaciformes; family Psittacidae; genus Nestor; species Nestor notabilis. Next base: position 5,481 of record NW_009939284.1, on the reverse strand, counting down.
CTTCTACATCAGAGCACGGTGACATGGAAACTTGATGCATTCCTTTACAGAAGGATTTTAAAAGAAGGGTGATAACATGCAAGAGCTTTAAGTCAAAAGGTGAGAAAATTAAGACAATAGATTCTGCCTGAGGAGATGCACCAGCCCCTCCGATGGGAGGAGAAAGGTCCTCAGGAAACAAGATTATGGGAGGCAAACAAGCCAAAATCCAAACCAAGAGCAGCACATACAAAACACCACAAACAACCTAGAAAATGCTTATAACAGTTATAAATCTACTCCATGTGCATCATTTTCCGAGTATAGAAAGACCAGGCATCTCAGAGAGCTCCTAGAGGAATACAGGGTGGAAGGAAAGGTAAATACATACTAAAGCCTATAAAGCCAAAGGTTCTTTCCTTCAGGAAAAGCTTGCAGTGATCTGTCCATGATGTTTTCATAAATCCACTATCATATTCAGATTGCTCATTACAAACCAGCAGAGGATTGTGTTTCTCTTTAATAAGTGTATTAAGGATTATCATGGAATTACCCAATGTCTTATATCACATGAAGTGAAGTGGCTGGAATGATGCCTTGTCCCACAATGCTCAGACAAACACACGCAGCTCGGGAAGCAGAAGAACTCAAGCTAAATCCTCTCATTGTGGCTATACAGTAACAACTGAAGGGTCCAAAACTGGGGGGAGGACCTCAAAAAGCTATTAATAAAGGCCTTATCAAGACACTATTAATACACTAGAGTTACAGGAGGGAAAGGGACTGTCATGGATTAGAGAGCAGCTAAGCCGTAGGAAGCAGCCTAGTTCTAAACAGAGGATTTTCAGGCTCCCAAAAGGGTCACAGCAAGGTGCTCCAAGCTCCCTTAGAAGGACCAGCAGTACTTCATGTATGGTGCAGAAAGTGGGAAAGAGAGAAGGAGAGAAGGTGATGTTTGAAGAGGTGAAATTAACCCCTAATGGTCATCATTAAGTCGGGAGATTCAGAGAGCCCTGACAGAAGCGCAGCCACTGAGATCTGCTGCGAGATGCGATGTCCTATGGGACAGGCAGGAGGAGGGTGCTGAGGCGCTGGCACAGGGTGCCCAGAGAAGCTGTGGCTGCCCCATCCCTGGCAGTGTTCAAGGCCAGGTTGGACACAGGGGCTTGGAGCAACCTGCTCTAGTGGAAGGTGTCCCTGCCCGGGGCAGGGGTTGGAACTGGAGGAGCTTTAAGCTCCCTTCCAAACCCTTCAATGATTCTATGGTTTCACAGGTGAGACTGAAAGAAATAAAAGAAGATGAACACAAAGGATGCCAATCATAATGAGAACTGAAGGCTCAGCTCCCTGTCTGCCTTTCAAAGAGAAAAGCAGAATCAAAGCAGCAGAAAGGAGGAAGAACTCCTTAAAAACTACATGTAGTCAAAGGCAGAGCCATAAGGAATCCTGCAATGCTCCCAAGCCAGGGGATGAGAACAAGAGCAACAAAGGTGTAAGGATAATAGTTTCCTCTCATTTTAAAGGCACAGATATTCCTAAATACAAATTAAATATTCCTAAATTTGATATTCCTAAGTATAAATTGATTTGCTTTAACGATCAGGAGAAAAGAAATGACTTTCCTGTTGCCCACACTATTCATACCACTGCCCATCTATCCCCTCTTGGTGAGGTATTAAAGGCATCACATCACACTGTTCCTCTAACCACTATTTGAGTGATAACCTCCTGTGCCCAAGCAATCCTGATACTTCTTTTAAATCCACATTCCCATTGCTACACAGCATTCAGCTGGAATCCTGCAGACACAGAACCTTCATCCCAAAAAAAGGCAATTTTTTTCCCCAGCAAATTATTTCAAGGCAGCAAAAGGAATGATTTTGCCTTTCCCTTAAAGCAAGTTGTATTTCTGTTTGAGGAAAAAAATGGAAAGCACATTTCCTCTCGTGTAGAAAACACTCTGATTGCTCTACAGAGGCCTATACTGTGCTGATACGCTTCCCGTGCAGAAGAACACTCAGGAAAATGAATTTTGCAAGCCATTAAAGACAGTAAAACATGGACAGAAACACTTGGGAATACCTGCCCCCACTCCGTAATCCCTAGGGATAAACCCCAACTAATATAGAGGCTTGTTAATTAGCTCCTAGTGCCTGTACATGGAAAACTGAACACCCCCCTCCTGCCACCGCGGTGGGAATCTGCAGTCGGGACGCGTTCAGCATCGGATCAGCTGCAGCCAGCGCCGGCTCCGACAGCAACGGAATGTCTGGCAGCATTCCTCAACCTGCTGCCGACGAAAAGCACATTACAGCAGCCTGCTGGAGCCTGACGTGACAAATAGAGCCATGATTCCTAACGGAATTGCAGCGAGATGCACGGGAAGGCAGCGAGCGGAGAACTCGCCATTGCTCCATCCTGGGAGCTGGGGGAAGGGAGGCTGAGGATGCTCCAGTCACACACCGGCACTATCATTCCAGCTGGAGAGACTGGGAAAGGGAGGGGAGGCAGCAAACGAAGCAAGTGATGGCAAAGAAGCTGCAGTGGTTTTCTTATCCAGCATCATTACACTCGATCTCCCCCTGTGCTGTGCTCTGGGGAGACCCCCCCTGCAGCCCTGCTCCAGCCCTGGGGAACAGCACAAGA
>NW_009939284.1:0-2473 GCF_000696875.1 Nestor notabilis | reverse complement strand
TAGTGGAAGGTGTCCCTGCCCGGGGCAGGGGTTGGAGCTGGAGGAGCTTTACAGTCCCTTCCAACCCAAACCAGGCTGGGGTTCCATGATTACTTTCTGGAGTCTGCAAGCTTTCTACCTATAATCCCTTTTAAATGAACAGGAGAATTGGCTACCAATCCTGAAATCCCACGTTATTTGAACATTAACTACAAGATATTAATGAACCCAAACCCAAGTCCACCTGAGCAACTGAAGCTATCAGCTTATGAATCCCCATCAAAACCTCTAATGAAGTGGCACCTGTGAAGCAACCCTCACAGCCCATTGCCACGCTGGTTTACTGCTAACTGGTGATGCACAGCAAAGGGTTCAGTCCTTTTCCAGGCCTTTGTGCTGAAGAAATTCCTTTCAAATCTGACCTACCCATGGATAAGGCACCTCCGCAAACGCAGAGCGTTGCCATGCTCCTTCCCAAAGTGTCTGTTTTGAAGTCCCTTCAGATGCAAGACTGAGGCTTACACTGTGCTAATAGATGTGTCTTGTACAACTGTTTGAGGGTCATGCATTGAAGTTATCTCCATGATCAGCTTTCTTTCCTTCCCTGAGCAAGATCTAAGCTCAATCAGTGCCCCCTTTTAAGAAACAGTAAATAGGAGACTGGTCACCCAAAACTGGTTCAAAGCCAATCATAGAGTCACAGAAGGGTTTGGGTTGGAAGGGACCTTCAAAGCTCATCTAGTCCATCCCCTGCAATGAGCAGGGACATCTACAACTAGATCAGGCTGCCCAGAACCACTTCCAGCCTGGCCTTGGATGTCCCCAGGGATGGGGCATCCCCCGCTTGTCTGGACAACCTGGGCCAGTGTTTCACCACCCTCACTGTAAAAATCCTTCTTCCTCACATGAAGGCACAATTCCCAGATAGATCATCTCATCTGCAATACCTGGTTTAGGTTCTTATAAAGGAGACTGATTTTCATTCCATATTGTCAATAAGCACATGTGTATATCCTGCAACAGCCACCAACACAGGCATTTTTCCCAGTGAGAACAAGCAGCCACTGGAATAATCTCCCCAGGGAAGTGGTGACTCCCCAGTGTTGGACACAATAAGACTGGGCTGGGCAGGGTGCTGGGCACCCAGTCTGGGTCATGCTGTGCCAGGAAAGGTTGGAGCAGATGATCCTTGAGCTCCCTTCCAATCTGGGATTCCATGATCCTGGGATTTCCACACTTTAATATAAAACATGGACAACAAATACGTGCAAGGAACCCACCTCCAAAATGAGGGAGAACATTGGGCAAAAAGAATTTGTCACAACATTCTTAAGGCAGCTTTTGCTCCCCTACCAATTTGTCTCCAGTTGTCCCAACGTTTTTGTACCTGACCTCCTCTTCATCACATAACGAGACCACATCCAGGGGTAAATAGGATCCTAATGATCTCTCAGTAGCTAAACTTCCCTGCAGAACATTTCCAAAGAGAAAGAAGGTCAAAACCTGCCCTCAGTAGAAGGAAAACTTCAAAGGAGCAGGAAACCAGCTGAGTTGATATCTTTTTCCTGCTCAAAACATATAGCTTGGAAGGATCCACTCCCCCATTGAAAAGCTCTACGGCATGGACCCAAGGACAGGCTGTTGAATTTAAAGCCATAAAAGCAGTGGAAAAGGTTAAGAGGAGCTGCTGTGTTGTATCTGGATATGAAAACTCAAAAGAGATTTTAAAATCAAGGGCCACCAGCCAGAACTCACTCATGTTCTTTCATTGACTCCACTCCCAAGGGACACAGACCACCCACTCCCAAATCATCCTCTTCCGTCTCAAATGGTCTGTGGGATTCCATCCATTGAGCAATGGGAGACTGGGAGGCTTTGGGGAGTGTTATGTGGGATGAAGAGGGGAAAGGAGGAACCCTCGGCTTCAAATTAACACATGGGAAAAGGGAATTAAATGTTCCCAACACCGACGTCTAGACAACGGCAGCATCTTTGTCTTTGGGAAGGGGAATTAGGACAGAATCTGGCTGTGCTGTTCCTGGTTTGACATGAAAGCTGGAAGACTCTTTGGACTAAAAGCCTGGCCAGGATCCAGAAACCACTTTATTATGAAGGAACTGAAGCAAAGGAGGTCTTTGAGACAGGAGAGTAGATTCCTGCCCAGCAGTCACAGCAATTAAGTGAGCTGCCTTGATGAAGAGGAAAAAAACATTGGAATAGACCCCAAAGGCTCAAAAGAGCAGGAGAAAGTCATTGTGAGAGTAGGTCAAGGCTCCAGGGGGATTACCTTTAGACTTTGAGGCTTAATGCTAGAGACAGGCTTTGAAAAGCTGACCAGGGAGATTCTGCTGATGGCAGGGATGACCCCATCACATCGGGATGCTCAAGCACGAGTCAGGAATTAAAAGTGAATGTTGAAAGCCATGAGAGTTAGGATCAAAAATGGCACAACTAAAAAGTGCATTTTCCTTCCTTCCTTCCTTCCTTCCCTCCC
>NW_009939283.1:51207-53483 GCF_000696875.1 Nestor notabilis | reverse complement strand
GAGGTGGAGGCTGCCCGGCTGGCTGCTCTTGTCCCTGTTTTCTCATTCCTCAACACTGAGGCAAGTAGGGCCATGCCATTCATCACGTCGACTGTACCACGAGGTTATGGCAAGAGGAAGAAAAATCGGGGCTCTGTGTGCCTTGTGCTATAGCTTCCAACTTGCTGATAGAAAACGCCTAACTTAAAACGCTTCAATAAAGCATGCCACAGAAAACATCATTGCTATGGGAGCTTTAGAATCCTGGATTAGGACTTTATTTCCCATGACTAATACAGTAGTGATAATCATCGGCCTCAGACCCATAAGTACGAAGGCTGAAGAAGTTCATGTAAAGATGTGTTGCTGGTTATCCCAGAGAAGAAGAACAAACCTTGCGTAAATCCCCCAGCTAAAACTTCCTGAAGAGAACTTGTAGAAACCCCTGTGTTCACTCATACCGTCAGTTCACATCCTTGATAGTTGAGAAACTTAATTCTCAGGAGCTTTGAGTCTTGGCTCCTTTCATCATCAATATATTTACACAGCCAGAAAGTCCAGCCAGCTTTCTGAAGTGACAGGAGTTGAGTGAGTGAGTGAGTCTGTATTGTTTGTTTGTTTACTGCACAGTTCCTTTCCTCTGAAGAACGTGCAGAAATAATCCTATTGCTGTCAGTTAAAACCATCCTTGAGTTAAAGAAGTCCAAAAAGTCTTCTCAGGAGAGTTTTTTCTTAGACATGATGCACATAACCTTTTCCCCATCGATGTTGTGGCTAGATAGAAAACCTAAATCTGTGTTAAGCAAATGTTAACTGTAGATTTCTCGTGTTAAGGGCTTTTTCTCCTAGTTTTGTGTCAGATACTTTCCAAGTACACTTTTCTTATGTTTGAGGAGGAAACCTTTCCACTGCAAGCACAGTGGTGGCGTAATAAAAGCATTCCGCTGGAGCTCTGTGTCGTAATGCTACAGGTTATTACCACATATATACTCAGATTTGCTGAGGAAGATCTGTTTAATGAGCATCTGTGTACATTCTAATGTAGTAATGAGCATCTGACTCTTCCCAGTTTTAGTAAATAGTAATTGGAATAAATGGGACAGTGTGATACCCATTGTAGTGTTCAGTCAATAGCTGGGACACACACACACTGTGGTTCTTGCAACTTCCTAATGTCTCTTCTTAGAGATGTATTTTACGAACTAAAGTGTACTGATTTTGTTAAATTGGACCTTAGGCAATCTTCTGGTAACTTGTGCAGAGCCAGTAAATACATGTTTATAGGAAGTATGATCACAGCTCCAGTTCAACCATTACGTAAAGGCTGCATGGCATAAATCAGCGTGCTTAGGCTGTCATCTTGTCTCGCTCCAGCACAGAAAGCCTCACAGCAACATAATTCTTCCCCTATGAGCAGATGTGTTCTCAAGACCTTTTACTGGTGTTTCTGATGCCCCTCTGTTGTGTCTCTAATATTATGCCAGAAAACTTTGTGGTCTCGGCCAGGTTCTGCATGTCTTGCAGAACATGCTTGTAAAAGAAAACAAGAAATTAGTTTCTTTGCTAATGCTGCTGTAGTTTGATACTTCTATCTCTCTTGATGTAGAGAAGGGCAAAACAAACCTGACAAGTGGATGTATTTTGCAAGCGTGCTTTCCAAGTCCATGCAGTAGCAGCTGGTTTTGGTTAGTGGCTGCTTTATCCTCTTGTTTTCTTTATGATTTACACTAATTAAATTGCATAATCTCACAGATAGCTCTTAAAGTTACCAGTGAAGCAGTTGAGGGAAATAGTCTTCTTGTGGAGACCACCCAGGAGGTGGAGGTATCATGGGAACTTCAGGTTGGAGTGGAGTAACTGAGATGGGTGCCCTGGGTTTGTTTAAGAATTCACTTACCTGTAGCATTAAAGTCTTTTAAATCAACAGTGCTGGTTCACTTTTGGTGGACAAAAACACCTCAAGAAAACATCATTCACATTATGTATTGTGCTAAGCAAAAGCATCCTGCTATTGCACAGATGATTTGCTAAAGTCTGGGCAAGTAAGAGGATGTATTTGGAGTTGTCTTTAGCATAGAGGGTCTGAAAATAGTTGCAAGACCCGTTTTTAATTGACTGCTCATAGCTCTCTGTTTGTGCCACTTTTAAAACCCAGGATTATTCAGTCTCTGTTTATAGTGTGGCTCTGCAGGAGCTCTGGTGGCATGTGTCTAAAGAGGAGACAGGGTGCTGTCCTGGGCATGTGGGGACAAGGAGATGGGGGTGGTAGGAATTCAGTTCCACTCCTGTAGCAAACA
>NW_009939283.1:33785-51176 GCF_000696875.1 Nestor notabilis | reverse complement strand
TGCTGAACCTCATCAGTTTTGCTGCTGTTCATTATATAATGCATAGATGGTGATTTGTGACAGTAATTATGCAGCCATGTTCAACTCTTACGTTGCTTCCAAAATGCTATCCAGTAAGAGACAGATATTTAGTGTTTTAAAAGCAGGTTATGAGATGTATAAACCCGTAGTGGTCAAACGGTGCTATCCTGTACACGTGAATGGAAAGATACCTGTAAGTTCTACTGAATATTGGGTTAGACTCACTTTATGGGCTAGGAGGGAGAAATAGGATGTTATTTCATGAAGCAAGAATGTTCAGCCTAATTTTTATAGTGTGTTTTTCCACCACTGTGTGTTTTTTAGATTAAAACTGTGATAGGATGCTGACAGGTGAGTCTGTCTCAGGGTAGTGGCATTAGTAGTTAGCAACATTGGAGTGGGCTGCTCCATTCTGATTTGGGGTATTTGGGCACGCTTGGGAAGCTCATGATACTTATGGTAAAACTCCTTTGTAACCAGTAGTATGTGGCAGGTGTCTGTTACAATTAAACCACAGTATGGGTATTGAAGGAATTTACTCTCCCATGTGTATCCAGTTCTCCTGGGTGTGAGAAAAATGGGGTTCAGAACAGTTGTCTGGCACAGCATTTGGTGTTCTTGGCCTTGGAGCTGAGCCTTTATATTCATGGCCTGCTAGGACTTGGAGCTTGCTCCATCCCGTGGGTGCTTTCACCTGGTGACGCAGTGCCTTGGGTGCCAGCCTCACCCTTCTTGTCTCCTTGGATTCAGTACCCTCCATGGCTGGTACCAAATGCCTGGGGAGGAGGGTGAAAACAGGCCAAGCATGTTACTTACTGCTCTGCAGAGCACTTCCCAAGCTCCTGCAGCTTGTGGTTCAGACACCCATGCTGAGGGCTGGAATGTCACTAATGGGTTCCTGTGGCTTTTTCTATGTATTAGCCCAAAATCATAGAATCACAGAATGGTTTGCGTTGGAAAGGACCTTAAGAGTGTCTAGTTCCAATCTCCCTGCCATGGGCAGGGACACCTCACACTAGACCATGTAATCACGTAACTTTTAGCATTGTCAGGTGCTTTTTATTCCTCTGTCAAATATGTGTTTTCTCCACACCTAAGCATATGCCGTAGTATAAATGGACAGAATCTTAAGCTATTTAATTGTTCTTTTTTTTTCCTGAAGTAATGGTGCATAGAGCAAGAGTATGGGGAGAAGGGAAGAGTCTTCCCTGCCCCTACTCCTAAGCTTTTCCTGCTTTCTCATGATGAAGAAAAGAGGGAGGGAGGTTTCAACAACACCTACCTAGATACCTCTGTAAATGGAACTCATACCAAAATCTCTGTCTAAACCAGAGTTCTTCAAAAGGAAAGCAAGGTTTAGCTCTTTAGTTTTTATTGCATTCTTAGTTTCTGTTAAACCTCACATCCTGCAGTTGTGGTCTGCTGCTGGATTTATGCCGCAGCTGGTTAGTGCAGGCCCAGTGGTGGTCAGATGTGGAGTTACTGATTAACTGGACTGCCCTGTTCTCTTGTGACTGGTATCTGGTTGCTCGCAGTGGGATGGCCTTTCCTCAGTGCTTGAGGAATATTATTTATGGTAGGGTCACAGAAATACGGCTTTTGTTTTGTGTTCTTGTGAGGCTCTGTAGTGTGACCTACATAAATGGTCTGTCCATAAGTCAGAGGATGGAGAACTGAAGTTATGTTTACTCTGCCAAATCTGAAATTACATGTATATGTATCTTCCTCTCTCTGTTATGTGTTACACTGAATTTGGTTCAGTTGTGACTGCACTATAAAAATAGGCTCCCCGAATTCGAGTGCAGAAATATGTACGTAGCTGTCTGAGAAGTACCTTAAAATAGTTAATACAGTGAAACACTTTACTGTTTGAGAAATGCAAACTGGGACTGATAGATAGGATGCCTTCCAGTTCTGTTGCTGTTCCCTGCTAGTCTGAACATATGTTCAGTGCTAAAGAGCTCTCTTGTGGAAGCAGCCTGTTGTGATGGACTGAGCAACCTCCTCCGTCCCCCTCAAATTCTCATAAGGGGTTGAGCTGGATGACTTCTGAGTTTGGTGTTGGATTGGGATGCTTAAGAGGCTGGAATAGGAATTTGTAAAGGCTCTTTTAAACATCTATCAATGAGTATTTATTACATGTAAATACCCTCTTCATTTATGGTATTAAAATAGTGCTTCAAAACTGGGACTTCGTAAGGTCAGGCTCAGGGTCTGACTATGCCACTGACTCTGCAAGGAGGGGCGGCAAATGAACAGGCTGTGCTGCAAAAGAGAGATGGGAGATCCATTTGTCTGTTTCTGAAAGATACGATGAAAGATCAGAGCTCCTGACCCTGAGCTGCAGGGAGAAGGAGAAACCCAACTGTGAAACCTGTTGGGTTTGAGGCAGAGTTCTTCAGGAGAGCTGCCTGGGGTGATACGAAATGCATTTGTGTGTGTTTTAACTTTTGGCAAGGAAGAAAACCAGAGAAGTGCCTAGTAAGCTCTAGCAAATCCACAGAATAATCTTAAATTGGTTAAACCTTTACAGGAACCTTGAGACACAAAACCCCATCAGTTTTATATGTAAAAGGTCTGGCTTTTGGCAAAAGCGAGTACTTGGTGGTTTGACCTGTGCTATGGAAAAGGCTATATGGACAGCTGGAATTACAGTTGGAGTTTCACAAGTTGGTAGTGAGGTATGCAGGCAGAATTGTATGGTAGAAAGCAGATACTGGCTGCAGGGGCAGGAGGGGAGCTGATACCAGAGAGATGCAAGAGGAAAAGAAAGCTGAGGTCAGTGGGAGAGGCCTATCTTTCTCTCCAGATATGCTGTGAATAATGTACAAACTTTGTGAACCTACTAGCCAAGCATAATGGAAAGAGGAAAAAAGTGCAGCACATAGTGCTGGAGACTGGATGAGATGTAGGTAGACTACAGTGTCTGTTGATAACTAATGCAGGAGGCTGTTCTGTATTTGTTAGGGAAGTGAGAGCCATTCCTCCTTTACCACCATACACATTTTGAGTCAGTCCTAGCAGTACTTTTATTTCTGAACACTAACATCTTCCATTGCTAGCTCCCCTTCAGTCATGCCATGTTTCTTTCACTGAGCTTGCTTTGGGTTTTGTCATGGATTTGTGTATTTGCAGCAGACTGACTTTCACCATAAATGACTGGCAGGTTAAAGCCAACAATTGCTCTTCCTCTGTTAAACACAGTGGATTTAAGACAACCAGAAGTCACTTAGCTGCTTAAGGAGCACTCATGCAAATCCTGGTTGCCTAGTTCTTTTTGAGAACAAAACAGAATGTTACTTCCTCTGTTTGAGAATCTCCCACCAAGCAGTTTTTACTTGCTCCATTCTATCTAGCTGCCTTATCACTTAAGGACTTTTGCTGTGTGTATATGCATGCGAAAAGATACTTTTTAATTAAGCATCTATTTTGAATTGGGTTAGTAAGGCCAAACACAGCTAAAAAGTTTTTGTTGGTTCAAGTGGTAGGTTTATATTTTATATACTGCGGTGCATGTGTCTCAAAATCTAATTAAAAACCTTATAATTATCAGTGGACAAGTCTGTAGTAGCATGTAGTAAAGTATTGTAGCTCCTTTCAGCTTATAAAAGTACTAAATGGGTTCCAGTAGAGAGCATCCTTTAAAACGCATTCTCTTTCTTGAGAGACAAGATACTGGGTAATGTAAAACATGTTAAATGCTATTAAATGTGTGTAAGCATGAAAGTCTCACTTCCTTCTCCCTGTCCTGAGTGACTGCTTCTTGCTGTCTGCCTTTTGCTTTGGAGTTGTAGTGAGCATCCTTTTGCAGGAACTGGTGTGAGAGGAGAAAGCACCCTACTGAGGAGTTTTGTGCTCAGTAACGTACCTTTCCTTTTAAAACCCCAGACAAACCAGTAAGAATCAGTGATTCAGTCTTCTAAAAACAATACTTTAATACACTCTGAAATTGAGGTCTCTTGTAAACATTCAAGTTCTTGCACGAAGGTGATTAAGTTTTTGCAATGGATTAATTTTAAATGGAAGGGCAGTTCAGAAATGAACTTCCTGACAGAGAGGATGGGCTGATCTCTGCTTGGCTGTCACTTCTCTTGTTAGTTTCCAAAGTTAAATACTGAAAGTTGTGCTTTTACCTGCAACCTGCCTTCCTGGGAAGGGAGCCTCTGTGTTGCTGGGTTAGTTCTTAATGAAAATACTTGAACTGGTTCTGTTTCTGCAGGAATCTGCAAACTAAAAGCTTGTTCTTCCCTCTGAAGTGGGTTGCAGCTTCCTACTATTGATGAGGTGCCAGAGGCCTTGAATGGAAGCCAGCATCTGGCGTTCATAGCCACTGTAGCCATTTCTTTTCTTCATCTTTTTATTTGGTTCTTGAGTTGATCTTGGACACGTTCAAAGATGTAAGCCCTTAAGACTACAGGATAAACTAGACAAAAGTAGATATGTTTGCACTAAGAGGCTTAACTCATCCTCAGTGCAAAGGTTGTCTTTATTTTAAAAATAGAAGCTTAAAATGGGGAATCGAACAGTTGAGTTGGAGCTCCCTGGTTGTATTTTTGTGGTGGGATGTTCTGTAAGGAGGAAGGGGCTTTGTGAGGTTGGAGGTTTCTGCATTTAACTCTTTTAAACTATGGTGCTAAAAGCCGGTTGTCTCACACTGGATCAATGGGAAAGGTAATTAAGGTTGGAGACAGACTTCTCAGTGTTCACCCTTGCAAATACTCCTCAAAACAACTTGCCAGAAAGAACTGATTTGCAGCAGTGGTGTAAGAATGATGTTCTGAGCTTGTTGTGAACAAGGAAAGAGAAAAGTTGGTGTTTTCCTACTTCAGACAGCTGGAATCAAATGAGAAAAGATACATTCTGTACCATGTCACTTGTCTTTTGGAGGGGAGGACAGTGCCCCCAAGTCCACGGGGCCTGTGAGAAAAGCCTGGAATTCTTCAGCTCTTCCTCACTTTCTCTATTTTGAATGCCTGGAGCCCTGATTTTATTTAATAACATAGTGCACCAAAAAATCAATGCAAAGAGCAGTTGCTGCTGTTCTGAATCTTAAATGCAGGTTGTTATTTAAGTAATTCACTTGTGTAAATCTAGAGTGTTGGAATTTTTTTATTCCTTCTTAAACTTCATTGTTACAGTGTACCACTTAATACATAATTCTTATGCTTCTACCCTCCCCCAAAAAAGTACACAGGTAGTAATATAAAGTATTGGTTTACATTTTTCTTGCTAATTGTAGATTATTCAGAGAACAGATGTGTAGTAATCAGTTTCTAGTTCAATTTCAACTGTAAGCAGCATGTTGTAAGGGCAAGGTCTTAGTAAGGTGCCAAGGAAAAAGTACATCCTCGTAGTGAGCCTCTGTTACTGGGCTTACGAGAATCTGTGGTTGCCCATATCTTGTATTGATCTCTCTGTTCGCTCTGCAGAGTGTTTGAAAGACAAAGTTTGTTTTGGTACATTTATAAGTATCTCTGAAACTTGAACTGCTTATTACCACATAAGTAAAGCAGAGCCTTGTTTTCTTCTAAATAGCTTTTTCCTCTCCCTTATTATTTTGTAGCTAAAGGGCCAGTCTCTCATTTTACCCAGGTTCTGTGATTCTTTGCTTGGGCTCCTGTGCAAGCTCCAGGAAAAGCAGCACAAGATACATTAAATGTTATTCTAGGCTACAAAATGAATGCTTCGGTATGCCTTAATTTTGTTCTTGAAAGTTGAAAATGGTTGTTGATCTGTGTTGTCAGAGATGCTTTTAAACTCTTGCACAGTCTAAACTAGTATTGAAAAAAATACCTATCTTCGTAAGGTGGATGTTGCTGAACAACTCATTTGGCTAAAACCAAAGATCTACAGTGTGGTTAAGCTGGTGTTGCTGTGTTGCTTCTAAGTGAGAATAATGCATTAGTATTGGTCTTCATAGCATGTTAGTGGAGCTGGTAAGTTATTATTTAATAAAAACAAAAAAGGGGCATGAGTTCAGTGCTGCTGTGTGGGAAAATCTGCATCTGTTGAGCCCCAACACTGAGTGCCTGTAGCTGCTCCATTGCCCTGGTGTTGTGCTCACTGGTCGGGACCATGGTGGCACCCTGGGCTGGGACAGGGCTTGGGGCACTCTGCGAGCCCTGGCTTGAGTGGGCATAGCTGGGGCCAGCGAGATCCTCAGTGTCAAGAAGGGTGTGGAGTGAGGCACCAAGTGCCTCCATTTAATCCAAAGAGCTGAGACTCAGTTACTGCGTTGGAACTCAGGGGGAAAGCTATGGCTTACTCTCTTCTAAACCAAAACACCTCTGCCCACAACAGTGCTACCAATGCCACCAACTTTCTTTTTGCTATATCAGACTTGAAGGTAGAGTTGATGTTATTTGCTAGGCCTGGTTAGTTGAGGTTTCTCAGATTGTGTTCCTTCAGTGAGTGTATGAATTTGATAGTGATCTAAAATCTGTCTCTGTTTTTCTCCCCAGCCCTGCCTTGGGTAGCATTTCAGACATGCACTGAGGGGACTTGTTGATAGATGATTCCCTTTAGATCAGTTACCTTCTTGAGATCCCGAGTAAACTTGCAGTACATGTACAAGTTGTGTGAGGTCCTTTTGGAAGGAGGGGGAGGAATGTGAGAGTTTCAGAGTGAATGTGGATCATGCTGTGTGGTCTCTGCTCTGGGCTCTGAAGACAGAGGATCACCAGTAATTCTTTTCCACTTGATTCCCCAGACTGTGCCACGAAGCATCCCTTGTGTTGGTGGCACACACACTCTGTAACCTTTTAGCTGTTGCCTTTAGTCCTTGTGAGTTTTCCAACCACGAGACTAGGAAGGGACCGGAAGGTAAATGCCCCATCCCTGGCAGTGTTCAAGGCCAGGCTGGACAAAGCCTTGGGCAGCATGGTCTAGTGTGAGGCATCCCTGCCCATGGCAGGGGGTTGGAACTGGATGATCTTAAGGTCCTTTCCAACGCAAACCATTCTAAGACAGAGCTGGGAGCTGACTGGCATTGGAAACATGTTGGATAGTCTGGAAAAGCAATGGCTGCTTGTGGCTAACTGCCCATTTTTGATGGAAACCTCAGTGTTTTGATGGTTGCCCTCTCTACAGTGTCTATTTTAGATGCACCTATAATGGTATTTCTGAAATGACTACTATGCTGCTGAACAGAAGCATGCAGCCTCTTGGTTTGCTTACTCTGCTACAGCTGCAAGTTGGATGATTATATCCATGTTCCTTCTCTACTAAGTGTGAAACATAGCTTGGTCTGGTTCAACTCTGCCTGTGGAGTGTTCCTCAGAAATAGGTGCTTTTTTAACTGGATGGTGTTTTTATTTAAATAAGAATGCTTTTTGCAATAGGATGATACTGTGATCTCTTTGGTATTTATACTTCCCTTCCTTCAAGTGTAGTCCTTTCATCCTCGTGCAGCAAAGAGTGCGTAGCTGTCAAAGCATATGAAATGTTGTCGACCAGAAACCTAAATCCAGGTGGATTAAAGCAGGAGCAGCAGGTAATAAATAAAAAGGTAGCGTAGGCTTTTTTCTCTTGTCATTGATTATTATTATCACTTGATTCCAAGCACAGTTTCCAGCTTTGAGTTGTTCATACAGCATCTGTGCTTGACACTTCTAACAGGGGAAGGTACTGCTTCTCTAAATGCTGTTATTAACAGAAGGCCCAGTACTTGTTTTGTAACTGGAGCTCAAGAGCCTCTACTGGTGTTGCATGGATACTGTGCTTAAAGATGAATAGGAGTTGTTCTTACATAAACATCTTCAATTCTCCTCTAGAGAAAAGCATTTCTGTATCTTGTTTGTTGTTGAAGTCACCTTAAAAGGACAATGAGCCACATGGTGCAGTTTGAGCTTGTGTCTTAAGGTGTGTGATGTTTTTTTTTTGAGGTATCATGGAGAAATACTTTTTTTCTATCCAAGATTAAACCTTTTTCTATGTAATTGACTGTCAATAACAGTTGGTACTTACATACTGCACTAGAATGCAGTTCTCATCTTTTTGGCATTCACTAATACGTGCTTTAGAAAACAATATCTTTATAAATGAAATAGTCTTTTGCTGGTGCACCTACAGGGGAGTTCAGCTTAGAAATGTGCAGTTAAAGGACATGTTCAGGTTAGATATAATGAAGAAGCTCTTCCCTGTGAGGGCGCTGAGGCTCTGGCACAGGGTGCCCAGAGAAGCTGTGGCTGCCCCATCCCTGGCAGTGTTCAAGGGCAGGTTGGACACAGGGGCTTGGAGCAACCTGCTCTAGTGGAAGGTGTCCCTGCCCGTGGCAGGGGTTGGAACTGGATGAGCCTTAAGGTCCCTTCCAACACAAACCAGGCTGTGACTCTGTGTCCTGTGCACCCGAGTTCCCTCTGCAGACCTGTCTTGGAGCACAAGAACTGACTGCTTTTGGGTGAAATGAAAGGAAAAGATGCAGCCCAGCCCCTGAGTGATGAGTCTTCAGGACTCTAGTGTAAGACAGCTATTCCAAAGTAAACCCCCTGAAATCCAGGCATGTGGCTGTCATCATCTCTTAGAAACCACTGCCTTGTTCATGCTGCACTGCTTGCTGGCCTGAAGGTAGCCAGTGCATGACATACTCTTCCTTGCATTAAAGCTGTTTACAGTTGTGTAAAAATAAAGTGGATGAAGTGAGCAGAGATTCTGTATTTGTTATCAAAGTACATAGTCTGTGCCAGAAAAGATTTGTGGTGCCTGGAAGTGGAGGAGATGGAGAAAATCTAAGCAAAGTGACAGCAGTAATAACTTGATGGGAAGTTACAATTAGCTTACTGTTCTCAATACTTTAGCCTTAATGTTAACCTGTTGCTCACTAGTTCTGGTGTAAAGAGAACCAAGTGACGCTTTCGTAGACTCTTCACTGTACTTGAATGCTCTGGGGGCTTACCGAGTAAGTAGTTTAAATCTGCATATTGACTACTCGTTAAAATACTCCTCATATGAGGACTGAGGTGGTTTTTGTTAGGTTGGTCTCATAGTAAACAGCAGTGTGTACCTGCTAGAGCAGCCAGGGCTTGTTTCTGTTGTGCCAGAGTAGGGTCATGTCTAAGTTTTACCCTGTTTGATTTCAGGGTGAAAAGCTCCCAGTTTGCTAACCAAGACATTTTTGTCTTTTCATCTATCTTTGCCCTAGAATCTGACTTTGTTACAGCAAAGGATAAGGGTAGCAGCTGTTTGTGTTTCAAACTCTTATCTAAGGCAAGAGGAGACTGGAAAAGTGGGGAATAAAACTAGTAATATAAGTGATTTGCTGTGTGCTGGCGAGCCTGACACAGAGACAGCAATTGCTCACAGCTGGCTTGAGCCCATCAAACGTTCTCTTCCCACAAACTTCGCATCAGAATAGTTAAGATCTGCTGATGTACCTTCACTAGCACTAGTCTTCCAAATCCAGGACAGCACAGCTTGGATCCAAGCTGGCTCATTGTGTTCAGCACTACCCTGATGATAAGCTGATTTCAGGCCTGTGTGCCAGTATCATTATGTGCTGGAGGTATCCTAATGTGCTGTCTAAGAGGTGGGTGTTGTGATGTTGTTCTGTGCCAGGAACAAAAACAAATTGATCTTGTGAGTTTCTTTACTCAGGGCTCTTTGATATTGTGCAGTGACAGGACTGGAACATTGCATAAAAGTAACTAGAGAGCACAGGTACTGAAATGAGAGAAGTGTTATTCTGCAGCCAGGGTACAGACAGAACCCGAGAGCTCTGTTGCCTCAAAAATGGCATTTATAAGTGTTTGGAGGGGAGTCAGTGTCTGCATGTCTTAGAGCTGTACTTCTGCTCCATTTGCACAGCACAGACACTTGTGAGGGTGAAATTAGCAGGTGATACAGGTGGTGTGATGTTGGATTATTGTAGGACTTTTAAATAAAAACATACATGATGTTTATTACATGTCAGTACCTTTTTTTCTGCTGCGTGCTGATTCTTACTAGTAAATCTCTGGGCATCCCATAAAGAACGTGGGGGTAGTGTGGGCGTTATACTGATGATGTTACCCTGTCCTTCATGGGTCAGGGAGACACATGGCACCAGGACCTCTCCCCTTCTCCCCCTTGGCTAAATGTTGTTGTAGGAAAATGGGTGACCAAGATAGTCTGTGTTTGTTGGAGTTCCTAGTCCAGAGTTGGTGAAGCTGGGGCCGGGAAGCTCTGGGTTATATAGGAGGGTATCCCGTGCTGCAGAACCCATTGAGCAATACTGGGGCTGTGTTCAGGAGCTCACAGAGAGGTGAAAGTATTTTGGCATTTGAGAAGCAGCATTACAGGGGGGTCCAAAAGGCTAACTCAGTTCCTGAGGGAAGAGCCCGCTGTGCTCTTGCATGCACAGGTTTGGGTTGGGTACAGTTACCAGTGAGCAGAAAGGTAACACAAAGATGAACCATTCTGATGGTTTGGAAGGCAAAATTCTCTGCTGGTTCACTGTCTTTCCACAGCACTTGGAATTTCCACAGCAGGAGCAGTGTGAGATTACTACAGCTGGATTTTCTGACTTTATGCTTTCCAAGTGGATGTCATTGGCAACCTGGGATGCCAGAAGCATGTTCTCCAGAACTTGTCTTGGGTTTTCCAGGATGGGTGCATTTAGTAATAGCTTGAATTATTGATTCTTTATACAAGTTGTAATATCTGAAATCCAGCTCCTCTTAGGGCAGCGTTACCAGAACTCTTGAGAATCTGTATGTTTAACTAAATAGTGAGTACTTGCTGTAACCCAGGCTGTTGGGATTGGCATGCTAGCTTGCAAATTGTCTTTTGGATCAGATCTGAAAGCAATCCAGTGAACAATAAACTACAGTTCTGTCTTTTGGCATGGCCTGGTGAAACACTGAAAATGAAGACTTGCAGCCTCAAAGGAGCCAGCTGCCTGGTGAAATCAGGAGAGACAGCTTTGGATCTGGAATTCTTGTGCTCTGATGCCCAACCTCTGGGTTTTCCCACCATAAGGTGACCAAACCATGCTAAGAAATAGTTGGAAAAAAGCCCATGCTGCCCCAAAATGTTGTATTGTTTAAAAAAAGCCAACAAACCAAGAGCCAACCACTAAAACCCCTACAGTAAAATCACTAAATGTGACAGTTAAGCCAGTGTAGTTAGAAATAGAACACGTATGTGTTGCACATGTTCAAAACTTGGGAATGCTTTGCTTGTCCTTTGATAGTGCTCTCATGTGTGATAAAGGTGGTGTGGGGGTTTGGTTTTGTTTGGTTTCCCCCCCCCAAAGCCTCTTACAGGATTTTCTTTCCTGCCTTTTCCATCTGAAATCTGTTGTTTCTCTGAAGTTTTGATGGTCTTTTTAAGCTACTGATTCTGAACAAGATTTTCTTTCGCTGACTGGCACTTTTGTTGATGTTCAGTTGGTCCTGGTTCTGCTTGGGCTAAATAAGATCTTCTCTTCTTCACTAGATGTGTCACCTTGGTTTTTGTGTGAATTCTGGGCAGTCCGGGCCTATCTGCTGCTGCAATAAGCTATTTTGACACTACCTGCTTCTGGAAGCAGCTGTAATGCTTCTGTAGCTGTATGGTGAAATAGAGCAGGGCATGGATTTGTCTGAAAACTAAGTTGCCAGAAAAAAATGTACTTCTAGAATGTTAGAATCCTGGAATCCCAGGCTGGTTTGGGTTGGAAAGGACCTTAAGATCATCCAGTTCCAACCCCACTGCCACGGGCAGGGACACCTCACGCTAGACCATGTCTCCCAAGGCTCTGTCCAACCTGGCCTTGAACACTGCCAGGGATGGGGCAGCCACAGCTTCTCTGGGCACCCTGTGCCAGCGCCTCAGCACCCTCACAGGGAAGAACTTCTGGCTTAGATCTAACCTGAACTTCCCCTGTTTCAGTTTGAACCCATCACCCCTTGTCTTATCGCTGCAGTCCCTGATGCAGAGTCCCTCTCCAGCACCCTTATAGCCCCCTTCAGACACTGG
This sequence comes from Nestor notabilis, assembly GCF_000696875.1. NCBI lineage: Eukaryota > Metazoa > Chordata > Aves > Psittaciformes > Psittacidae > Nestor > Nestor notabilis. The sequence continues at coordinate 39,221 of NW_009939283.1, read as the reverse complement.
AAGCTGGTCTCCACACACCTCTTCTCCAGGCTGAACAGCCCCAATGTTCTCAGCCTGTGTTATAAGTACACTTTTTCCTCAGTATGATTTAGTTGCAGAGGCAGCAGCCAGTAGTTGGAAGGGGGGGACACTGCTTCCAGACCTCAGGGTTTCGTGGGATGGTGTCCAAAGCGTGTCAGTGCAGGAGGCTAGATGATGCTGCATGTTTGCCTCTTCCTGGCATAAGATTGTTGCTTGTAGTACTTGGTTTTGGTTTCTTTTTCCCCAGCCATCTTTGAAAGTGTTTTGGTGTGTCTGTTCAGGCTGAAATGATTTCTTCATCTACATTATCAAAGGAGAAACAAGTAACATCATGGCATGGGAAAGGCTGCTCAGATTGCTGTTAGAAAATGCTGGGCATAAGGGTGACTAAGTAGGAATGTAATATTGAAGATTATGAGAAATGACTCTCAGTGTAGGTTCACAGACAACTAAAATGACTAGTTCTTCATAATTACTGACCTATAGAAGATACATAGTTGTAGAAAATGTGTTTGTTTCTCTGAGGTTGGGGAGTTTTGGTTGGTGGGGGCTTGTTTTGACCATTAGTGTGTTTGGTGGCAAATGGCAGCAGTGCTACATAAAAGCAGTGCTTTTTTTTCTTTCTAAGCAGCATTAGTGTCAGTATTTTGAATTTAGGAAGGATTATTATTTAATCACTTTAAAGTGCTTTCTTGAACTCATTATGCATATGCTCAGTGTTACGTATTTGACTTTTTATTTTGCCCTGGAAATGATCCTACTGTATATATGTAGAGGAGAATATAGAGAGTTCTTTGGGGCCTGAATTTCTATCCCTGAAATGCATGTTTAGTTGTACACATTGGCTTCAGTCTTTCTGGAAAAAACATTTTGCAGCAGTAGGACCATTTTGTCACTGATTTTGGTGATTTTGATTCAAGAAGCTAGTTTTGCGGGTAAGGTTGAGAATCGTAGAAATCCCAGCCTGGTTTGGGTTGGAAGGGACCTTAAAGCTCATCCAATTCCAAGCCCTTGTGTCCAACCTGGCCTTGAACACTGCCAGGGATGGGGCAGCCACAGCTTCTCTGGGCACCCTGTGCCAGCGCCTCAGCACCCTCACAGGGAAGAGCTTCTGCCTCAGAGCTCATCTCAATCTCCCCTCTGGCAGGCTAAAGCCATTGCCCTTGTCCTGTCCCTCCATCCCTTGTCCAAAGCCTCTCTCCAGGTTTCCTGTCAGCACCCTTTAGGCACTGAAGACTGTTACAAGCTTTCTTAGTACATTAACTAATTGGACCTTTATTTAAAAGTAGGTATGGAATTAGGAAATTCTGCATTTGCTGCCCTTGTCCTCTTGATGAGGGGTTATTCAGTGTTACTCTGTTGAAAAGGTAAAGCTTTCCTCAGCTTTACAGATCCTGGGAGAGGCTGCAAGATGAAATCCAGTTTCCATAGCAGGCAGAGCAGTGAGGATCAGCTGCTGCTGGTGCCCTCAGCTCAGTTCTGCATGGGGCAGATGGCAGCATGCTTTGCAGGCAGTTGGCCACACCACGGCCAGATCAGACACAGCAGGAGCTGGAAGCTGAGCAAACGTTTTCAGATGGGAAAACAGCACAATCTCCACATCTCAGTGAAGACCATTCCTGTTTATTTTACAAAGAAATACTCTTAAATTCATTAGAGTTCAAATCAAGAGTTGTAGGCTGGGAATAGTGTTTCCTTTGTAAATGTTTTGTTCCCCCCTGTGCTTTCATACCAAAGTTACTCAAAGTGCAGTCTTTGCTGGGAAGCACTGTTTGAGCTGCAGCCTGGCTGTTCCCAAGAAGCTGGACTCCTCTGATAGGCGTTTATACCAAACTTCCAGAAAGAAGCAGTTCCACTTACAGCTCAGGGTTCATAGAATTCATACAGAAAGTTCTCTGTAATTGTACACTTAAATTGTTTTAAGGCAAACTTTTTTAGGCTGACACATCATCAGCTTGTTGGGCTTTGGTGGGTTTTCACTCTGAAATAAAAGATCATTAGCTAAGTCACTTTTACTCCAAAACAATGACCCTGTGTTTGTCCTTTACTCTCACCTTGTGAGGAGGTGCTGGGGCTCAGCTGATGAGGTGCTGTGCTTGGGAGTGGGCTGTTGATGGTGTGTTATTGAGAATGACCTGACCGATGGAGCCACACTGTTCATGTGAGCTTCAAGTGTGGTTTTATGATAATTGCTGAAAGTCTGCTCTTTCTTTGCCCAGTTGCAGAGCTTTCTGTCTCCCTTGTGCTAACCTGAAGCCTGAAGAACTGGTTCAGGTTGCTAAACATGACCAAAACCTATTTTTGTTGTATCTCCTTATGATAATCCCTCATTCTGAAAGAAACCCTCCCTAGCTTAGGCCTGAGAGCTCAGCAGAGCTATTGATCATCTTGTATCCTTCCTTCCTGCTCCATTCTTCTTTTCCTTTAGTGCTCTCAACTTAATGCCTATCCTCTGACCACCTCCACAGCTCCACATGTGCTAAAGGTTGGCAGTGGGATATAGCTGTGGAAAAGGCAGGAAAACCTGTCCTTCCAGGTTGTTACACAGTGTGGTGATTGCTGCTGAGCTCACTGCACTGGGGAGCAGAGAACCTACTTCATGTGGAGGATGTGTTGCTTGGAGGTTGTCCCAGCAAAAGTCAGGCTGTCTGAAATGATTGTCTCCATGTCTGAGTAACTAAGATTCCTTGTGGAACACAGGAATGTCTCTGGTGCCAGAGGATAGCGAGCCTGAGTGAGTAACTGCTGGGGAGAGTACAGTGTGATAGCAAGGCTGGTAACTGTGTGAATAGCTGGGATCTCCAAGCTTTACTTGTTTTAGTTGAGGCAGCTTAAATCCTGTCCCAGTCTGTGAGCTTGTGTTTTCTAAAGTAGTTACCTCCCTCTGCAGCATTCCACTTCTTAAGAGAAGGGCATGTCAATCACAAGTGATGCTGATATGTTAGTCCTGCTGACCATAGGACCCAGAGTGCTGATGGGGCTGAGCCATCCTCGTCACTGTTCTGTCAGCCGTAACTTCACTTCCTTCAAGATCTCCAAAGTGTCAAGCTGTGATCCTGAGACACAGTGATTTGGTTCGGTGTTACATAGGGTGTTTGCAACTACTCCACAGAGTTTTGTGTTGGGATGTGAGGACAGGAGAGTGTAGTTAGAGGGATGGCAGTCAAAACGTGCAGGAAGGAGAAGGATAGGGGGGTTGTAACACAGAAGTGACAGAGGGTGCTTGATGGTATGTTAAAAAGACACTGGGGTGGGAGGAAGTACGAGAAAAATGGGGACTAGGAAGCAAAGGAGGCAGTCACTGCTACTTCATCTTTCTTCCTTCTAACTGTCATTATTGGCTTTTAAACTCCTGCATTAGTGCCTGTTGCAAATGCATCCTTTCCTTCCAGGCCAGTTTATGGAGGAAGGGATGAAAGGGGAATGAATGGGTATATGTCAGAAGCAGCAGCAGCATTACAGTGCTTGTATTTTAATCATTGCTAGTACTTTGGCAGCTGCATTTCTGCTTTCCAAACTTGCCAGTCTCTCCTAATAAAATATTCACATGCTAAGTCCAAATCTTTCCATTAATTCCATCACCTCTACAGCAGTTTCCATGGTAAGAGATGGATATTTGCAAGTTGTTTCAAATGCGTGTGTTTTGAGTCTCAGGTTGTAGGCTTAACTGTGTGTTTCGCATCAAGTTGTGCACATGTGTATAGCATGTTAATGATGCAGGGTGTCTGTTAATCAGGAATGTAATTAATTTTTGGTGGGAAGGGAGATAAATGACAACTTGCACTTGATTACAGTTTGTTGCTGGAATAACTAAGAAGCTTTTTTGTTTCATGTAATAGGCTGGATGGAAGGAAAACCACGCCACGTTTATGAATGAACTGAAGAATCTTCAGGCTTCAGGACTAACAACCCTTGGTCAGGCACTCAGGTCATCGTTTGACTTGTTAAATCTCAATAGATTAGTGTCTGGAATAGACAACTATGGACAGGTAACAAATCTGCTTGTAGTTTCCCAGCTTTCCTATTTTTCTGTGGGCTTTAAAATTATAATGGGGGAGAGATTTTGGTGCTTCAGGTTTGGGTTTGCATTTCACTTCTTCTTTTAAATGTTGGATAGCTGGGTGTTACAGCTTGAGCTGTGAGCTTTTCCCCTACTGGACATACTCTGGAACACACTAGAGGGGAGATTTAGATTACATATTGGGCAGAAGCTCTTCCCTGTGAGGGTGCTGAGGCGCTGGCACAGGGTGCCCAGAGAAGCTGTGGCTGCCCCATCCCTGGCAGTGTTCAAGGCCAGGTTGGACACAGGGGCTTGGAGCAACCTGCTCTAGTGGAAGGTGTCCCTGCCTGTGGCAGGGGTCGGGGCTGGGTGAGCTTTAAGGGCCCTTCCAACCCAAACCAGGTTGGGATTCTATTATACTTGTACTTTTTTCCTTATTGAACTACAAAGAAAGTAGTAGTATAAATGACCCTGACTGTTGATACACGGTTGCTGTATGGGAGTATGCACAGTGGATGGCAGTGAATCTGCTTTGCAGTTTTGTGTTACCTGTAGTTCATGTCCTGACTTCCCCTCTCTCATTTGAAGGGTCCGGTTAAAAGTCCTCTCTCTGTTTTTTGCCCTTGTTGTCATGAAATTCTGAGTTCTTTGTACTATTAACAATTTATGTACCCCTTTTGTGGCCTAGAGGGGTTTCATCCTATAACTGGAGGGAAAACGCTAGTAACTAAAACCGTATCTTAATAGGGAGTGTGTGTGAGTGCCCAGAGTAGCACATCCTGCATAGTTCTATATGGCTCCACATCTCCTCAAAGAAAATTACAGGACTGTTTTGAAACATTGCTCATCTTACTGTTTATTTTATACAGACAAAAATACAAGCCTATAACTGAGTGTTAAGGTTACTCTCAGCATTCCTCTGCTTCTGTCTCTAGGGAAGGAATCCATTCTTTTTGGAGCCATCTATTTTGATTACCATCACGGATGGAAACAAGCTGACAAATACAGCTGGAGTTCAAGAGGAGGTAAACTTGCGTGAAATTCTTTCAAGTTGGTGCTATGCTGAGATGAATAGTAATTGTTTTTTCCTTCTACTGGTACTTCTGCTTCATCAACCTGTTTTATAGAGAACAGAAGCTGACTCTGCTGTCTTTGCCCAACCCCTAAATTTGTAGCCCCATGGGTTTCCAGACTATTAGCTTCAGATAAATGAGAGGAGAGAAATGGGGTCCTTTACAGAGTAATGAATGAATTTGGATGTTATGTTTTTAGATGGTTTGTCAAATACTTTAAAAATATTCTTGAATCTTTCTTTTACCAGCTTCATCTCCCATTGAACTCTCCTTTGCCTGGAAGTGAACTAACCAAAGAACCATTTCGTTGGGATCAAAGGCTGTTTGCTCTGGTGCTGCGTT
>NW_009939283.1:18133-33754 GCF_000696875.1 Nestor notabilis | reverse complement strand
TGAACCAGAGCAGCTTGGGAGTGTGCCTACGGATGAATCTGCTATCACACAGATGTGTGAAGTTACAGGAGGTAACTAGATGTTACTTTGCTTTGGTTTACGTTTAGCATCTGCCTTAAAATATTTTTTTAGTTAGAGCTGAACTTCACCTCTTGCTGTTTTCTCCATCTGAACTACTTGGTACCTGTGTGATGCTTTTTGAGCTTGGTTTTCAGCAGCCCAAGAGAACTTTAAAATCAATCAATGTTCCAATTTCAGATCTTCCAGAAACAAGAACATTTTCTTAATGCACCAGTAGGAGGCATTGGAAAATGTCTTAGATTGTCCTTCCAGATGTTGCCTTTGCTCAGTCATGAGATTGTTGAATTCAGTGGGACAGGTATTACTGAGACGTTAATTCTGCTGCAGGGCTAATTTAGATTTAAGAGAGTTAATTCTGGAGCCTGTTCCTTGATACATTGATCAGATTTTACTTTTTTAATTGGTGTTTAAATAAACGATCTGTGGGAAAGGGAAGTTTGAGTGTCTGTAGGAGTTGGTAAAGTTTAGGTAGACAAAAGCAGGTAGGTTACATAGACTATAGTGTATGTATGTATGCGTGTGTGTATATATTTATGAGATACACATATATATATGTGTGTGTGTGTGAAATCAGATGTTCTTTAAGGGTCTGTATAAACTTGGCCTTGATTTAGCCTTAATGGCCTTTTTTTAGCAGTGAGTAAAAGCTCAGCAGTTGGTGATTCTTCACCCCCAGCCCCTTGGTTGTATTGCATTTGAAAAGTATTTTGCCTTTTCCATAAACTTGTACAAAGTTTGTTGCTGCTAATTTAGATAAAACTGACTTATGTCATAAACCATCTTCCTGAACTGAGATGGCTCAAAACTGGCTTTCATCTTTTCCCTGTGGCATTTCTCTCTTGCACAGGTCGTTCTTACTGTGTTCGGACACAAAGAATGTTGAATCAATGTTTAGAATCTCTTGTTCAGAAAGTCCAAAGTGGAGTTGTTATTAACTTTGAGAAGTCAGGACCAGATCCAGCTCCTATTGGAGAAGGTACAGTAATTCATTTTTCCCCCCTAATGTTCAAGAGAGGGTTTATATGCATGCAAATATCCCTCTTTTCCCTGTCCTTCCTACTAGCTTTTCCCTGTAGTGTGCAGGATGCATCAGATGCCTAATACATTTGATAAAAGCCCTTAAGCTGTAAAGCTTATATGCTTGAGTGATAGTGCTTTGGTATCTCTTTAAATACCCTGAATCATAATGGAGCTTTTGAGTAGTTTTATGTTCGTGTTTAGTCTTGCCTTTGTTATATTTTCACAAGTGTTAGTTTGATCCTGAATTAGTTAAATGGTGCCATAAGTTTGCAATCTTTGTCTGGATGATGTGCCTGCTTGCCAGCTCTCCTGTTGCTGTCATCTTACCTCTATTTTGGGCCACTGAGGAAAGTGAATGCTTGCGGGAAGTAGTAAAATTCGAATTAGTATTGTCAAAACTTGGGTTTAAAATAAGGAAATCCAGGACTAGTGTATTGAAACACTTGAACATCTCTAAAGTAATCTCAATACTTAATTTTCTGTACATTTTCATTCTGCTGGTTGATCGCTTCACAGTAAGTTTGTTGAATGTTCTGAGCTGCAAGTGCAAAGCTGCATGCAAACCCCAAGGCGTTATTTTGCTGTAAGGAAAGTGCAGGGAAGAGAAAAATGCCCTCTGAACGTGGAGTGGTTCTTCACATTTGCAGAAATTCGTGGCTGAAAACAAAGAGAGAGCTGACCAGTTCATACTTAGGAAACGAAGATGTCCCGGAATGTCAGAAACTTAATAGCTTTTAGGATCCCCTGAGCATCCGAGCATAGCCAGCTTGACTCCTGCTGTCATTTTTGAATCACCTTTTTCTTGCTGTATATATTTCTTTTCTCCTTTTGCTTATTTAAATGTCATTTTATTGGAAGGCTTTCCTAGAATGGTGGGCAGGACAGCACCTCAGCAAATTGTCTCTGATGGCCCAAATGCTCTCCTATGTGGCAAAATGACTGAAATATTTCCTGGGTTTGGTCACATTTAAATGGTGATGAGGTGTGGGTACGAGTGTATAAAAATACCAAGACTTTCCATCCTCATGGGAATTGAAAGCCCTAAACTAGACAGAAATAGAATGGGATTTACCCAAGCTATAAAAATCACTGTGTGTATAACGATGAGAAACCAAACTGGTGTGTAACTGAAAGGTGGTTTCCATAGTACTGCTGGCCAGCTAACTAAAGCACTAAAACTCAGTAATGTAAAATCTCTTTCAAAAGAAGATGATTCTTTAAATGGGCGATCTCTGCTGTGCTCTTTGCTTTGAAAACTAATGATCAGGTTCTGTACTGCTGCAAAACTGTCTTCAGTGTGCAGGGGAGCCTGTGCTGGCACACTGCAGAGCACACTGGGGTAGCCAGTGGGGTCTTAAGTGATCTGTGAATTGTTACTGCTTAAAACTGAGGCGAAAGGCAGTCCTGCAGGATGCATCCAGCTTCTCCATGAAACCTTTCTCCCCTTTCAATTCCCACTAATGGCAGCATCAATCAGTGAGTTTTGTATCCCATGTAGAAATGTAAATGTGAAGGATTAGCCTTTGCAGGTGCAGCAGGACTGAAAACAACAGGTTTGTTGTTGCTTATCAGATCTACATCAACCTCGTAAGCTTCAGCAAAAGCCTTTTCCATATTGTGCCAGTGTGCTGTGCTGCACTCATTGTCTAATGGCTGTGCCACAGGAGCAGAAGGGTAGATAGGGGCAAATGTGACCTTTATTTCTCAGATGGTGCTGTTCTACATCTTGATCTTTTAAGTTTGTTCAACCACTGACGTAAAGATCTGTAATGAAACACCGTGTTGGTTGCTGATACTAAGAAACAAATGCATGTGGCTTTTTATTTTCCTTTCTGTTGTTATTTTGCTTTGTTTGAATTGTAGATGGACTTGTTGATTCATCCAGGCCCATCAATTCATTTGCTTCTCAACCGTGGCATAGTTGTCATAAACTCATTTACGTCCGGCCTAACCCCAAAACGGGGGTTCCTGTGGGGCACTGGCCAATCCCAGAATCTTTTTGGCCTGATCAGAATTCACCAACACTGGTAAGTAAAATAAGGACTGAAAGAAGGATTCTCCACCTAATGAAACAGGCTGGAAACTGAATACTAAGGAGTGTTTTACTTTCTCTCCTTACATATTTACTAATATGATCTGTCTTTGCTTTACAAGGTAGTTAAAACAGATCTTAACACAGAATGGCATAATCTAACGTAGATACTGTACGCTCTGATGTTTTTTGCATCTGGAAGGTTTACTTCTATGTATATGATGAGTTAATTTGGTAAATGTTTTTTAAAAGATTATGAAATTTAACTGTAAATTACTTCACATACAAATCATAGGCAGCCTATTACATTTTAATCAAAGCTTTATAAAATGCATTTAGATGGAAAAAGGAGTATTTGGTTTTGATAGAAGATCAACCATGTTTTCTCTGCTTAGTTTTACTGTGTATATAGACTCTTCCTTCACTAGCAGGAAGAAATAGACAGAAGAGTTAACCCTCTCAGAAACTGAGGAGAAAACAGCATTCATTTCTCCTCATTGAAATGATCATACATTTGGCATGCCTTACTTGCCTTTCTAAACACCTCCTGGTAGACATGTTCTGTTTCTGTACTTTGCAAGTACTCAGGGTACTGTTTGTCCATCTTCTCCCCTGATTCAAGAGGAACATAAAGATCAGACTTGCAGGGAATCTCGAGGTACCTTTTGTGAAGTGAGTGCAGTTTCACATCTGTGATTTGGTGAACATCAAGCTGGGAAGCAGAGTTGAGGTTTTCTTTAAACCTCCTATCTGTGGTGTTACAGGTTGATTGACACAGAGGCTTTAAGTGATGAACATAGAGAGTGTAATATTAACCATGTTTTTCTCTTGGTGGGAAGAATGTGTGTATCAGTGTGTGGCTTCTTTTAGATTTGGTGAATCTGCATTGTGAGTGCTTGCATCTTTTTCTCTATTAAAGGGAATTGTGGAAACTGATTGTTTAAGCCCATAGGATGGTAAAATATCTGCCTGTGAGTCTAAGAACTGATTTGATTTCAATAAATACCAAACAGTTGATGTGCTTTTTCCCCTTCCTTTCAGCCTCCACGCACAGCACACCCCGTTGTGAGGTTCTCCTGTGTTGATTGTGAGCCAATGGTAATAGATAAGCTTCCTTTTGACAAGTATGAGCTTGAGCCTTCCCCCCTAACACAGTACATCTTGGAACGAAAGTCTCCTCATACCTGCTGGCAGGTATTTGCCCTTTATTTGATTTGTGGAATGTAATGGGTATCTGAGGTACTCTGGGGAATTGGGGTCTGGTTGCAGACTGCAGTTGATAAGAAACATGTCAAGGTTTCAGTTACCTCCTTTCTGGTACAATTATCAGGAGTCAGAATGAGCGTTCCCTCTATAGACTTTGTAATCTCATTTAATTCTCTTTCTGGGTCCATCTCATTTTGCTGAGAAATGTGTCCTGCAGGTTCCACTTTTGGCTAAATTGAAATTCTCTGTAGACTTCCATTTGCTTACAGGGAAAACCAAGCAGTGGTTTCCATCACTTACCTTTTCTACAGCTGCAAGTAATGGGAATTGCATGGGAGCTGTTGATCTTGTTGACTCGATTGGCCTTGAAGATGTTAAAGTTCTGTTGCAGAAATCCTTTGTCACTTGATGCTTTTTGTGATTTTTTGAATATATGACTTGTTTCTCATCCTCTATAAAATAAGGCTTCTAATTCCCCTCTCAATGGTGTTCTTGTAACGAATAGGTTAATACCTTCACCAGGAGTTTGCTTAGTAGGATACTTTAGTTGGAAAGATGGGTTTGGAGGGGTTTCTTTACGTGTTTCTGTTTCCCTAATAAATATTACAACTTCATTGAAAACATAACATGAATATTCGGAAGAAAGAGCAACATTGATTTTAATAAACTAGTTTCAGAATGTCCTGTAAGCATTCACAGGAACATTATTGGCCTAAGCCAAAATGACTTTGCTGTTTAGCAAAAACTGCTTTTCTTCTCCCAGCTGCAGACCTTTCCAAAGTAGAGGAATAGGCTCATTGTCATAGCAACCATGTAACAAACCCTGTTCTTTAGGCCCTGAAAAAATGAAAAACCCTTCCTTTTTTTACTGCAGGGTTTACCTTTTTAGTTTGAGGAAAGCTATTTTTGGTTAGATGTTGGTTATTTTAACTGTCTCACTAAGAATATGTAGCATCTTCATACTGTTAAAAGAATAGTTCACGTGTATTGCTTTTCAGTGTTAATACCCCATATATACGTATATATATACACACACACTTTAAAAAGTCATTGTTAAGAAGGTTGGTGCTTGGCATGATTAAAAGATTTTTTTTTTTCTTGAATATTTGTTTTACTTGATTTCTGTGCTTTAAAAGTTTTACATTTCTTATGTCAGTGTTTTTATTCAGGCTGTTTTATGAGTCAGAAGACTGATTTTTACATACCTTCAGCAGATACCCCCTAACCTATTTTAGGTACTTTCAAAAGCTTTTCAGAGCATCGCTTCAAAGTAGTTTCACTGAAGCACTGAAGATTATATTGTAAAGACCATTTCCACAGTGGCTGGGGGTACACTAAAAGTTGCATGTCTCAGTTGCGTGACTGGGGGCTGTAAGTTCATACCCATCCTGATGTGTGCAACCTCAAACTTGGCTGTTCTTGATAATCTGCTGTCCTAATGCTATTTGATTCAGGTTGATTTTAACCTTTTAAGTGTCTCATGCTTAATGTTCTTCACATCCTTCTAATGCAGTGATTTCTCTTCTTCTTTGTCAGGTGTTTGTGAGTAGCAGTGGAAAATACAGCGAGCTTGGCCATCCTTTTGGGTATTTAAAAGCAAGCACTACTTTAACCTGTGTAAACCTCTTTGTGATGCCTTACAACTATCCTGTGTTACTTCCCTTGTTAGGTAGGTAATGTTTACGTTGCACTGCCAATGCAGCTACTTCAGAGTAAAAGCAAAACAATGATGGTTGGTGTTCTGCCTTAGTTTGAGACATTATAAACTAATGGAGATCAGAGAGTAGAGAATGTTGCAAACTCTTTAACATAATTTGGGAGGAGAGGATTTTCATACCCCCTCTCCCTTTTTTTCTCTCCAGCAGAGGAGGAGAGCTACCTGCTTCCAGTGCATGTTTGATGCTGTTCACCTCCTAGACACGTAGCCTCTTCCTTAACCTGGAGTAAGCTTCAACCTCCATTCTTTTCCCTCATTTAGGGGCTGGTGTATCCAGGTTTTGCAGTTGCTCTTGTAGCAGCTAATTTTTTACTGGAAGATCAGATGCAATGTTTGTCATGGGTGTTGGGAAGAGGGAATTCCCTGACGCAGTTTAGAGCAGTAGGAAGGAACTGAGCACTGAAACAGTTTCACTTCTTCCCTGCCCAAAGGACCAGTGGCTTTTTTTTTTCCTTTCACTCGCACAATGAAATGCTTTCTACAGGAAAGATGGTATGAAAAGGTGCTGTATGAGTAAGTGCCATAGGTGTGGCTATTGAGGGTTCTGGCATGAAGGTAATGGCAGAGAGGAGTTTTCTGGGTGCTATTAACCCTTCTAGTTGCAGATGCTGTAAGGCTTTTTTGTCCTGTTTTATTTTGTGGGTGTGTTTAGTAATACAGAGGAACAGTGGAGATGAAAGAGTTAATATTGACTCTGACTGTCTTACACAGCATTTTTCCATTCATACGTAGAAAAAACCCCACAGCACATTTCAGGAATGTTTTTTTCATAATCCTGGTCATAACCCAGAAACTTGTGCTTGTCTTTTATAGCCATCCATGTAGCCTAATAATTGTCCCAAAGTGTGCAAGCAGGATACATTTAGACTAAATCAGCGTTTCTGTAAGTTTGTGGCTACTGAATTACTGCAGCAGATCCACTACCTGAACAGCCACCACTGATCCTGAATGAATTTCCCTGTTCCTTTTGAGCTGACATTTGCAGTTCTGCTGTGTCTTCCCTGGCACCTCTTGTCTTCCCCCTGCCTTTTTTGCAGGGCTGTAAAGCTGTTGGTACTCTCTTTTTCAGTATGTGTAGTGCTGTTCTGCAGTTACTCACCTGGTTATCCCACATCTTCCATTCCTGAAGGCACTTTAAAGAAAGATGCAGAGCTTCTCTGTTGCCCCAGTTGTAAAGTGGATGTTTTCTTTTAGAATGGAAATCCTGTGTGTTGGGTATTGTTAACACAAACACAGACACAATGTGGTACATTCAGATCTCCTTCCAGGACTTTGCTTATCCTTGGTCTCTAAGGCATGGTGGAATTCAGTTCTGTGGAATACACATAAAGCACGGAAGCAGATCTGGCCCCTTTTTAGCAGTACAGAAAATGACTAAGATACCTGTTAAATTATTTGTAGGTGTTTAAAAAACACTCACTGTGTTTGTAAATAGGTTGTTTCTGTTTTTAAACACTTCCTCTGTGTCTGTCTTAATACATCCCAATAGTAGATGCTGATGTTCAGCAGAGGGCTGATTTGAGCATGTAAAATCAATCTTCCATTACTCTCATCTGGATTAAAAGGATGTGGAACTTCCAAGCCCAGGAGAAATCTGCTCTATTCAGCCATTACTACCCGTGCTGCTGCATCAGTGTGGTTCTTGTCCCTGCCCATGGCAGGGGGTTGGAACTGGATGAGCCTTAAGGTCCCTTCCAACCCAGACCAGGCTCAGATCTGTGATTCAAGTGGCTACTGCCCAATTGGCAGAATATTGTGTTGGAGGATTGGGACTTACCTTGGGATAGTACCATGGATAATCCCTCTGTTCCATCTAGTGATGATTTCAGACAAAGCCAAACTCACTTTCACGTGTGTTCAACCTTGTAAACAGAGACTAAGAGGCTTAAGAATTTTTTTTTCTTGAATTTTTGTTTTCTTCTTGCATTCTTGAGCAGTTTCAATTCTGCTTTTGGAAAATAGTTGAAGATACAGCCCTAAAAGACAGGTAAGATAGCCATGCATGAGGAAGCTTGCAGATGGTACTTGAGCAAACTGAACCAAGTTTTGTAGTGGTCTGTGACAGGTAAATTGTACCACATCCTATAGGTTGGTGATTCCTTACTTGGCTTTTTGCAAGAGTGGCTTCGGGAATGCTGTAGCCTCTCCTAGGTTGTAACTTAGCGGGTCTGCTTTTAAAATCTGAAGCTTTGTAAGGAAAGGAGCCAATTAATGAGACTTGATAGAACAGTGAATCCACACAGTCCGTGTGTTAAATTGGTTGTCTGACAAAAATTCTGGTCTCTAGTTCTTTTTCAGAGGTGGGACCAGGTGGGATGTGCTGTTGCAGCTGAGCAGCTCCTTTCTGCTCTCGTAGGAAGGGCTAGGGAGATGCTGTGACCAGCTCGGGTGGTGGTTTGCTCTGAGGAGGTGGGGCTGCAGTTCTCGGTTTGGTCTGTGTTCTGCTCAGTGAGGCAGACTTGTGAAGACAGAACATCTCACAGACAGATGCTCACTCCTGTTTGCTGAGTACATTTGGCTCCCAGGTTATAGACATTTCCTCTTGAAGCTTTGTTGCCTTTAACTGATACTAGCAAAGCTATAGTCCTTCAGATACTGGTCTGCTTAAAAACAATTGTGTGGCCAAGTTCCTGAAGTAGAAGTTGAACGAGGAGATAGAGAGGCTTAGACGAGATGAGGTATGCTTCTCCATGCTCCTGCCTTGCCAAGATCCCTGGCAGTGTTCAAGGCCAGGCTGGACACAGGGGCTTGGAGCAGCCTGCTCTAGTGGAAGGTGTCCCTGCCCGTGGCAGGGGGTTAGAACTGGGTGAGCTTTAAGGTCCCTTCCAACCCAAACCAGTCTGGGATTCTGTGATCTTTGCTGTTAGTGGGAGTGCCACTGCTGGGTGATAGGAGTGATTTTGTTCATTGGGAGTGTCAGCAGGAGCAGTGGTGAAATGAAAGTACCATGAGGGAGTGGTCCATACCTTTCTCTCTGGGTCTAAATGTGCAGAAGGATGAGCATTGGGAAAATCTCTGCTTATGAAGGACTACAACATGGACAGTTGCTTCCTGAAAGAACCTGCAAGTAATGATTTAATCTTTTGGAGACCAAGGGCTGGCTTTCCCACAGATGTGACCACAGCAATGCTGTGAGAGGGAGAACCAATCATTTTGTATCAGTGGAAAAGAGGGCCACAATACCTACTCTTAATGGTGGCGACTACTGTATGTTATTTCTAGCTAGATGGTTTGCAGGGAAGGATACTGCTTTCCGTGAATGTAAAATCATGGCTCTCTACTGCTTAAAACAAAGGGGTATAAAAGTGCAGAGGCATTAGAAAGCTCAGAGCATTACAGGAGTCAGCAGGGAATGGTGGTGAGTTTGCTCAGGTGGAATTTAATGAGTGGTGATTTAAAAACCAGTGTAAGTTTTGCACTTGGTTACATGGTACAAGGTGTCACTCACGACTAGGCACTTGTCACATGAACTCTTGTAATTAGGCTCCAGCTGAACTACTGAAATGACTGAATCTCCCTCTCATGCCCTTTTTAATGACCTTTCTAACTGTTCACTGAGATTGAAAGTGCATCAAGCCCCCTTTATGTAAGCACTGAGATTCAACATGTGCATTGGTATCCTGTTTATCACAATTTGCTTTATACCTACATCTGAAGTGGATAAAGGCTTTGCAATACAGTTTGAAATTCATTGCTCTGTCTGTGGTTTTATCTGATCTCTTGAGTTGTTGTAGCTTTTGGCCCTTCCCCAGTGGTTTTTGATACCATGTTCCAAATTACCCAGTGCTTTCTGAGTTTAGAAGTCAAAGGAACTCTGCAGTAGGTAGACTATACAGAGAGTAGCATCTGAAAATGAATAGGTTGGATTAAAACTAATTTATACAAGGATTTGTTTTCAATACTTTGGGATATTACCTACAGAAGGTTGGGATTTAATCTGTCAAAGACATAGTTAAGTGTGTTACTATTTGCTTATTGATATAAATGGTTACGTGCAGCCCGGGGCACAGTGGGAAGAGCACATTTCCAGTGCCTGTGTTGCACTCTGCTGACAGTGTATGTCTCAAACTCTCACAGTAGAGGCAGGTAAGATGTGGATGGTGATGTTCTCTTTGAAACTTGGGGCTGTGTTTACCGCCATGACTGTCTTCCTTGTAGAGGGTAGGAGTGCCTGCAGTAAGTGTGTGCTGCGGGGAGCCTCTCGCTGTAAGTAGATAAATCTTTGCTTAGATTTGAGAACTTCTTCCTTGAATAGCAGAGATCAGGGATCTGCTTTTGTGGCTGACATCTCAGAGTGCAGCTGTGCTGTGGATTAGGAGTCACAGCCAGCTGAGCATTAGGAAAGTCCCTGCCATTTAAGAGGAGCTGTTGCAGTTGAGCTGCAGGGGTTATGTGCTGCTACAACCTTCATAGTGCACTGAGGCAGTAATAAAGTGCTGATAAGGAGTTTAAGGTTCGAGCTGTACTCATAACCAACTCATAGACCATAAATCCATACTGTAATACTCAACATTTTACACTGCATTTTTTCCTGTCATTTTCAATTTTGGGAGCAGGAGTATAGTTTAATTTCCATTTAGCTGCAAAAAGCTAATAGGCCTGTAAGATAAGAATGGATGTTATGTTATATTTGCCATATGTTGTGATACCATCTCAGGTTCTTCTGGATACTAGTGCTAAGCATGTGGTGTACTGAGATTTTAAATGGAGTTCTAACTTGTCCTCTCAAATTCCACTCCACTTCCTTTAGGCCAGGAAAAAGAACGCGTACCATCTGTAGTGTGGTTTTTATATGTGATACAGAACTCGTTTAGATTGGAAAATACCTGAAATCAAGTGTGCTTCTACTATGAGAACTGGGGAAATTGTCTCTTAACATCTGTTTGGTTTGTGCAGCATACTATGCAAGTCAAATTTTCCTCTCCAAATCTATCTTCCTGAAAGCTCAATCTGAAGAAACCAATTTCCTTGCTGCATCTGTCTTTCACACACCATCTTCTGTGCATCTGTCTCCTGCAGCTCTCCCCAGTTAGTTTTTGGACATCCCTTTCTCCAGTGCTGCCTATCTTTCCCTTTAGCCTCACTTTGCCCTGCTTAAGGAGAAACTTGATTTCAGTTGATTATCCATAATTTCAAAGGATAAATTTCAGGATACTGTGGTGATGTTTAGAGATCACTGTCACAGTTTACAGCATGTACAGCGAATGGGTACACGCTTCAACTCAGTGATTCCTAACAGCAGTATGCACACCTCTAGTGTGAGCAAGGTATTTCTGAACCAGTATGCAAAGGAAATAATGTGTCTGGTTACCCAGCTCTTAAAGGGCAGCAGTTCTTGTAGCTGACTACTGTTTCTTCTCTGTATCTGAGGGAGAGTTTGCTGCTGTGGCAGGAGGCAGGCAGTGTGGCTGGAGGTATGCCCCTTCCCTGCAGAGCTGACCAGAGGGATTCCCTGCTCTGATTTATTCATTTGCCTTTCCCTTTAATGCCCAGAAGTGCTTTTCCTGGAGACCAGAATTCATCATACAGGTGGAACGAAAGCAAGCTGGGCTGAAAGTGGCAATTGAACCAAATGAATGTTGTTTGGTTTAATCAGATACAGGGAGTCCCTGCTGATGCAGGAAAGAGGCAAGGGAGGTGAAACTCATAACAGGTGGATCTGTTGCACCTTCCATGCTGCTAGGAGTTGTGTGGTTTGAGTCTGGTGTAAGTTTGCCTGTAATGAGGACTTGTCCTGGATTGTCCACTGCAGCTAGGACTGGGGATCCACAATCCTTCAAACCTGAGGTTAAGAACAGTTTTTGTGGGGAAGCCCCATTGGGAGATGGGTGGAGGGAGGAAAATAAAAGGGGGGTTGGAACGTGGCACGCTGAATTTTGGATAACACAAATGGTCTGGAACAGTATAAATGAAACGTTCTTCTGTTGTTTTCCTTGTTGCAGATGACTTGTTTAAGGTTCACAAACTTAAGCCAAATCTGAAGTGGCGACAGGCTTTTGACAACTACTTAAAAACAATGCCTCCTTACTACTTACTGGTATGTTCCATTTCTCATTTCATCCTCCTGGGTATAATGGCTGGTGTCACCAGAGTCCTGTGCATCAGACCTCTTCCTAGTAAACTTTATGTAATTATGATGACATTTTAGGTAGTAAATAGTTTGCTTTGTAGAGGTATGTAGATCAGTTCAAGCCTTTTTAAGTAGTAAATACATATCTAGTAATGTTGAGCAATAGTAACTGCATTCAGATAGTAGATGTATTTTCTGCTCATTAAATATTAAATAAGCTTTGATCTAAAGTACTTGGTGGTTCAGAGAAACCCAATTTGGCATTAATTTTGTAACTTGAGAAGGAAAATACAGATTTATTCGTTTATTAATGGGGGTGAGGTGCTAGAACTTGGGAAGCTGATACCAAGAGAACTGCTTGGGCTAAATAAAGGGAGGGGGGAGGCACCTTTTACACGTAGCTTGGACAATGCACCTCAAGATGGACTTGCATCATCCCGGCTATTCTGGTACAGAGCCTTTGAGTGGAAATTGCCAGTGGCACCACTCTGTGTGGTGTCTTGGTAATGTGGCATAACGTCCATTGTGAGCTAGTTAGACTACCAAACTCATGTCACATGTTATCTGGATAGACTTGAATTTTAGTGGCCAAAAGTGGAAAAGCTAGAGCACTGATCTGTGTGCCTTAGCTTCCTGTAATTGAGCTTATCAATTTTCTTTTTAAATACTTCTTCTCTTACTATTGTGTATTTTGTTTTCCTTATAGCCATTAAAGAAAGCCCTAAGGATGATGGGAGCTCCAAATCTGATATCAGATAATTTAGATTGTGGACTTAGTTACAGTGTTATCTCTTACCTTAAAAAACTCAGCCAACAGGTAGTATTGATAAAACCTTTGCAATTAGAAGTGCGTTGATGATTTAGTTTGTGGTAATCTCATTATAAAGCAGTTAAATCCCTGTGGGAGTTCATATGGGTGTACAGCAAATATTATAATTGAAGACTGGGGAGCATTTCCACTGCAAATATGGGTGAATCCAGAGTGGTTCTGTAGCCAGTGATTGTGCCTTCTGTAAGTGGTGGAGGGGAGCACAAAGGAGACCTGTTCAGCTGTATTTTAAGTATCTTCTAGACCTTTAAGCTCCAAAGATGATCACTAATTGGATTTCTGACTCCTCTTGCCATCCTTCTTCACAGCTGAAGTCAGAGGCTTGCTCTGTCTCATGTTTATTTCCACACGTGCCTTGGCGACACGTGTGTTCCAAAAGAAGTGTATGTTCTTGTCCACGGGGGACAAAATCATAGTTCAAACTTTTTATCTGAGCTTTCTGTTCCTTCAGGTCAAATGCATTCTATGTGTTAAGCATGACCTGGTGGGAAATAGAATCCCAAAATGATTTGGGTTGGAAGGGACCTTAAAGCTCACCCAGTTCCAACCCCCTGCCATGGGCAGGGACACCTTCCACTAGAGCAGGTTGCTCCAAGCCCCTGTGTCCAACCTGGCCTTGAATGCTTGAAGACTTGAAATAGTCTTATGTATCTTTCTCCTTGTTGAGAATGCCATTTCAGGTGGAACTGTCTGAAAGCCATGCCTCCTTAGCATAAATGGCTCTTCCAGCAGTAGTTTAACGTCTAGAAGTCAGTGGGGAAGCAGTGCAGCCTTGAAAATTACAAAGGAAGATGTCCTCCTCCTTAAAGAATGCACAAAATACATTCCAAAAGCCTCTGAATGTCTATTAGACATAAAACTTATGTGGTATATAACTTAATGATAATGCAAATTCACGTTATTTACCTGCAGTATGGAGCTGGAATGGCTTGAGGGTGGCTACTGTGGTTTTCACAGACATTAGCACGTGAAACAGTGTCAATGTGTTGGAGGTATTATAAGCTCCTGTATAGGGACAAGCAGTTCCAGAATGGTGCTGTGCTCCTGCTGTCCTGAAATTCAGTGTTTCCCACTGATAATGAAGCAAACCCTGCAGAGGATGAGATGTGGGGGAAGTGGGTTGCAGTCACTGTGGGGTTTGGGGTTTTGGTTGGTTGGGCTGTTTTGGAGGTATTGCAAGTGGGTAAAAATCTTCCTTTGAGTACAGTTACAGCCTAATACAGTAAAATTATCTGTAGCTATAATAAGAAATCTGTGCTAATTTGAGAAGTAGTATGTTTTTGGAAACTTACTGATTAAAACCAATTTCTCTTATGATTTCTCTCCCTTGTTGCAAACATATAGTGCAAACCTTAGTTTGTAGGTTGTTTCAACAATAAAACCTGATATTATATTACTGTATCTGAATAAAACTATTGGTTTAGATGCAACTTTACAGTAACCTAACACATCCCACCTTCCTTTTTCCTCATTTTTTCCCCTTTCCCTTGAAAGATGATTCTTTAGGGAAACAAAAAATGAGACTTTTAGCAAAATCAGGGATATTTACAGACCTCCTACTGGCATGTAAATGTAGAGCCACTGGCGAAATGGTTTTTCCATATGTTAGCACATGAGGATTTCTTTCTACTTGAGATCTAATCTATGTAATCCAATATATCCTGGGGTAGGTAGTTCTCCTGTTTGTTGAGCAGTTGGGAATTAAATTCATAGTTTTAGTCTGCTAATGTACTATGTTTTATACTGGAAATGTGCAATTCCTTTTTGATTCTTTAACTCATGGTGTGATTCCATTTTAGACAAAAATAGAGTCGGAACGGATAATAGGTTCAGTGGGTAAGAAAGTACCACAAGAAATTGGAATAAAAGTGAAAAACCACTCCAGTGGCCTCTCCTTGGTACACAGTAGGGATTTTAAGCAACTGCTGCAAGGGATCACTGGGGAATCTCCACTGAGACTGGCGGAAATGAATGTTAAAGAATTTGCTGGCTTCCACATAGGACTTTTAAACAAGGTAAACACAGAGTGATCTTGCCATGGTTAAGCAGTTAACCTCATGTGTTCTAAATGGGTAATTTGTCTGCACTTAGTGCAGGGGAAGGAAGGGAGTGCTTCCACTGAGTCGTGAAGAGTGCAGCATAGGCATAAATGGTGAGAAGAGTAAATGCAGGTTCTGCTCTTGATTTGGGAGTTGTTTGGAAATGCCACAGTAGTAAACAAAGGTAACTGTTTCCAGTGACAGTCCCTGCAAAAAGACAGCTAGTGGTGTTCATCAGGACTTAACATGCTTGGGCTTAATGGAACTGAAAGTGCTAGTGCGGAATAAGGTCTAGTTGCAAAGACAGTCATTGAATCTACTGTATCCAGTCGTGAGGCTCTGCAGTTACTTCAGAATAATTGATAGTTAACATTATTACAGCTCATAGAGGAATTTTGTCTGTGCATGAGACTTGACTGGTTAACAAACTTATTTGTCTTGTTCTAAAACTAGGATTTGAAGCCTCAGGCATTCAGAAATGCCTATGATATTCCTCGTCGCAGTCTTCTAGACCAGCTCACTAGAATGAGAACCAACCTTCTGAAAACACACAGGCTTATTTCGGGGCAGGATGAAGGTAAGGAGCCACTGTTGTTCTTTAGCAATTTGGAGAGAGTACAGCCTTTT
>NW_009939283.1:6917-18102 GCF_000696875.1 Nestor notabilis | reverse complement strand
AAGAGTGTTTTCTGCCCTCAGTATGAGAACAGAAGTGGACATTGCATCATTTGCTGACTCAGTCAATGTCCTTTTGACTCTGAAGGGGAAAGAAGGAAACTTTTGCCTTCTGTCATGCAAAATGTCATCTCGTTCTGAATGTTAAAAATAAGTTTTGTGGGAGAGCTTTCCTGTACACTGAGGTGCAGTAGATGTGGTTTTTATAGCCATGGTGGCTTAAAACACTGAAGAGCTTATTTTGGTTTACCTTTGTTAGGTGCTAGTGGTCTTCTTGTGGAAGTTGCTTGTGTTTCCTTGTTCTGTCACTTGAGCTCAGCTCTTGCCAGCCTTATTTCTAGAACTGTAGTCCTGAGCTCTTCCCCCGTAGTGAAAATAGTCATTTCTAGTTCTTAAATGCTAACACTTGCAATTGAAATGCTTGAAGTTTGTATTGCCTTAGTTTTAAGGTCGACTCCAAAGTAAGATCTCTTGTTCTGTTGCAGACTGCCTTCACAGTGTTCCTGTTGCTCAAATGGGGAATTACCAGGAATACCTGAAAATGATGCCTTCACCCCTTCGGGAGATTGACCCAGACCAACCAAAAAGACTCCATACATTTGGCAATCCGTTTAAACAGGACAAGAAGGTAGGAGCTGCCACACTATCTACTATACCTTTATATCTAACATGGCTTGAAATCATTTGAGAGTTGAATTTCTCTCTCCCAACTGCAGAATGTTGCTAACCTGTGTAGCTCTTCCGTCATCTGAGGACAGGATTGCTGCCTTTCACATGGTTCAAGGAAAATGTGTAAAGAATCGTGCTAATGTGGCACTGGTGTGTCTCTGGTTACAGTGTACATTAGGTGACCCTGTTCCAAAAACTGTAAAGCGTTTGGAAAGCCACCTGAATTTTAACACAGGGGAACTTGTTTCATCAATTCATTGATGGAGGAATTTCTCTTAAGTACTGTTCTTAAAACTTCGGGCTGTTTTTTTCCTTTTCAGGGTATGATGATAGATGAAGCAGATGAATTTGTTGCTGGGCCTCAGAATAAGATCAAGCGTCCTGGAGAGCTCAACACTCCAGCGTCACTGAAGAGAAGGCGAAGCATGTCACCGCTGCTGAGACGGCCACAGTCACCGCCTGTCGTCACCAACCACGTTGGTGGGAAAGGGCCACCTTCTGCTGCTGGATCCCCATCCTATCTGAACCCCAAAGGTGTCCCAGCAAATAAAGGTATACTGAGTTGTAGTGCAGGAGCCTGTGTGGTCACAAGTGGTTTAGAAAGCAAGCAGAGCACTCTTGTGTGCGTTCTGAGCTGACTCGGTGTGTCAGCTTACGCTTTAGTGTGCTGTAGGACTGAGTTTCTTTTGTTGGCCTAAATAAACAGGCTGCTGCTACAGCTAATGAAGTCTGGAATAAAAAAAATGAAAATGGTGACTTCATGATAGTGATATGAGGTAGGAACAGTCTGAAAGGAAGTATTCCTTTGGTCACATCAAATATTGAAGAGTTGTCCATCACTATGTGCTACTTCAGCCATGAAAGGATCCAGAACTACTTCCTTTTAGGTTTTATTGATCCTGCAGTTATGCACTAGTAAGATATCTATGTTTAATTTGTAGATACCAATAACAGTGTTGTCCAAGATGGCAATGGAGACAAGAAAGCAGAAAACTGTCAGTCACTGGAAAAGCAGATGGATGGCTTACCTGTGCAGATGGGTCCTTCAGTTCCAGCTGCTATGGGAGAGGATGAAATGTTACCCAATGACTTGGACTCTCTACCTGTTGAATTCAATTGTTTAAGTGAAGATGGGTTGGATCATAAACCTGGTACCAATGCACTTGTTCGAGGCTCTGTAAATTACAGTGTGCCTGGAGAGGACCAAAAACGGGCCATGGAGTCTACTTCTGAGTCTGTGCCAAATTCATTTAAGATAACCCCTATGATGCTGGAGGGAAACAACGCTGATATCAAAATTAAAGTGATGAGAGAGGTTCGCAAACCTGGAAGAAGTAAGTTGGATTTCTTGTGTGTGTGTACTTTTTTTTATGAGTGTATTCTATATAGTGCTATTCCTAGAAATAAGGAGCTATTTTCAGTCCATGTACAACTTTAGATTTTGAATCATTTCTGCTTGTTGCATCTGAGCAATGGAGGGACAGAAAATGAAGCAAGTTCTTACATGCTGGGCAGGTGAGTTGCAGTTCAGACAGCAGAACTTGGGAAGTTGAGTGCCAAGTGACCTTTTTTGCCCTTGAAGATAGGTTAACTGGTGTAAGAGGTACCCTGTGAGAGCAGAGGTTTTGGGTTTGTTACTTATGATCTAATGAGATTAGATAGACTCTGCCTTAGGCTGCCCTGCTCCTTGTGTGTACTTTGCTGCTCTGTGCCCCTCAAAACTTCCTTTGGAGGGCAAAGACATGTAGCTACAAGGGTGCATTTTGGAATGTGTTTGAAAGGGAATCTTAAAAGTATTACTTTGCTGTTTTACTTTGTGAGACAGTGTAATTACTGATGGTGACCGTTGCAAATGCTTAAGAACTGAAGACAAAATATGATTTTCTTCCTTTTTCCTGTAAGATTTGATAACCCCTCAAAATCTAAAATGTGAGGAAAAGTAACTTGCCTCCTCATGTAACAGAATTACATGCTTTGCCTGTACTTGTGTACAGGCTCAAAATCAAAACACTAACCTGAAACTCCAACTGATGTGTATGCTGTAGGATTTGCCCATGGCAGATGTCCCTTGTGTGCTCTGTGTCTGAGTGCATTATGTCTACAAATTAAACTACTGCCTCTTTCTAATACGTTGTCAAGTGCCAGTAATTAGTTTAGTGGAGTGTTCCCAACTCTTCTGGTTTTCTGATCTTGCATTGCTTTCCTAAAACTTAGTATTTTGATGCCTCTAATCATTGTGGCAGACAGAGGCTGTTGAGAGATGAAGCCATTTTTCTGCTGCATCTCTATTTGATTTTTAAGATGGTTTAAAACTTCTTATTTGGGTACGTCTTTGCTTCCTGTTCTGCAAAGTGGGCTTGTCTAATTTTATACCAAGTTCATGTCTGGAAAGTGGTGCTGCAGAGTAAAATAGTACTATATTCACTGTGAGTCACCTGCCTTACTGCAGAGTTCAGGCAGGCAGCAAAGGAAGAAGCTAAATAGCAGTGGGTTAAAATATGTACACATAGTCACAGTCCTGACCATGGATCCTCTCTGTGCCTGCTTCATCCTCTGAGCAGGCACCACAAATACCTTCATACTGGGTTCAACTATGGAAAATACTGAAACAATGCTACTTTTTGTTTCTGTTTTAATGTGCCCAGTTAATTCTTTGGCAGTGAACATACTTGGTATCAGAAGACAGTCATGTTGATTGTGCTCACACCTAAGCGTTGTCTTTGTAAGAGAACTAACCCTAACCTCTGCTTTCAGAAATAACAGCTCTAGGTTGAAACAGGGCTTGGTGGTCCTACACCCATAGTAACTGCTCATGATGGCACTGTGGTCATGGGGATAGGAGGCTGCTCTACATAGCCTGTATTTTCTGAGGACAGATGTTTCTAGCTGCTGCTCTTAAAGAGAACCTAATTCTTTGGTGCCACATTTCAGTATCGCTTCAGGTTACTGGTAACACCTGCTTGGGGTGCATAAAGCTTGGGTGGGCTTTTTCTTGCCTCACACCTATTGCCATAGACAGTTATGTGGATTGGGGCTTTGTTTTTTCTTTTGCCTGTTAAGATTTATTGAAAATACCTTTCCAAGGTTTATTTTTAATAAATGGTTGAATTTTTCTTTTTAGATTATGAAAAAATTTTCTCTCTTCTTGAGGAGGTGCAAGGACCTATGGAAATTCAGAAGTATTTCATTGAATTTGCTATCAAGGAAGCAGCAAGGTTTGTACAGATATAAATGACTTATGTTGGTTTAGGTGATGGTAGTAAATCATAGACTTTTCCAGTACTAGTAATTTCTGTTTTCCTTTTTGCCATATTTCAATTATTATAGTTGTTTTAGTGCTCAAACTGTTATATTTTTGTGAAGTAAATGGTTTTTACTTAAAGTTTAAAGGTAAAATCCATAAATGGGTTGTTATTGAAGACCAGCCCAAAATTTGGGTGCACTGAGGAAGGGTGGCTGCATTAAATTACATTTTCTGGCCATTCTAATGCCATAAATAAAGCAAGCACTTCCATACTGGAAAAAGAGGATCCTCCGGTAATACAATTTGTTGTGGATCAGTAGTCTTCGGGCTGTAGAATGGTTTGTGTTGGAAGGGAGCTCAAAGCTGCTCCAGCTCCAACCCCTGCCACAGGCAGGGACACCTTCCACTAGAGCAGGTTGCTCCAAGCCCCTGTGTCCAACCTGCCCTTGAACACTGCCAGGGATGGGGCAGCCACAGCTTCTCTGGGCACCCTGTGCCAGCGCCTCAGCACCCTCACAGGGAAGAGCTTCTTCCTTACATCTAACCTGAACTTCCCCTGTTTCATTTTAAACCCATCACCCCTTGTCCTATCTTGAGTTGTTCAGCTGTATTTTTGGAAGAGAAGAATTGAAATTGCTCTCCCTTTCTTCTGCAGGTTTAAAAAACGGGTCTTAATACAACACTTAGAGAGAATACTAGAGGAACTAGAGTTCAGCAGCCTACCCAACAGAGTTAATCATGTCAACAGTAGATAATAATGTACCAGCCAGACGAATATGGACCAGGAATGAGTTTGCTGTGCCGCAGAAGAGTGGAAGAGGATGTCGCTGCCGCCCTCACCATCTTGGCAGTCAAGTGATTTTACTGTCACAGTCTGAGAAGAAGCAGTGGAGCTTTAACTTTAAGAACCTCTATCGGCAGAAGCTGGGCTAGAACCTTAAGGATTTGCTATGAAAGGTGTGGCTTTTTTCCTGTGGAGGGTGCTATTTGCTCAACAGGCTGAAGAAAATAACCATTGCTGCCCCTCCTGCAGGTGATGAGAATTTACTCATTTGAACGCTGTCATTAGACATTTTCGTGCTATAGGCAGCAGGTTGCACTAAAATGGGGCACTGTCAAATGCACACACTGTCTGCATCGTGGAGAGAGCCCGTGTTCCCAAAAAAAAACCCTCCCAGAAACACCTGCACTGGTAAAATTGCATGTTGCCACCACAGAGACAAGGGTCTTGTTCCCAAGAACTGCTAGCCATGCCTTTAAACTTGAGATGCAGTGTAGATTGAGAGTAAAGAAACTGCTATTGTGTTAATGAAAGCTAAAGACAGCCCTGTGACTGTTACCACCCGCTGGTCACTAAACAATCTACCTCAGACTCTCTTCTGTTTTGTCTGCAGACATTATGAAAGTGCACCTGAGGCTTCCCAGGTCCCCGACTTCAGTTCTCTTTCATCCTGTGAGGAGGACGGAGACTCTTCAGGTGGCCTTGGCACACGCTGTGCTTTGGAAGCACTAAAAGGAAACGCTTTTAAAAAACGTGTATTTTAATGTTCATACAAAAGAGATTATTTTGAACAGTATTGTTACCAGATCACTAATTTGATATTTTAACTGTATAAATTTTTTTGGAACATATGTATATATAAAATAAACCATTTTATTAATTTTTAATAAGCGCTAATCTGAGGAGTCTGTAGCGGGCAGCACCGAGTTCCTCCACTTGTCTGTTACCAACAGACTGCTGGTATTTTTGTACAGCCAGTGAGCACTTACACTGCAGCTCCACCTGATCTTGCACGCCCTCAAACACAGCTGGTGGTGGTAGTTGCAGGATGTGTTTGCACCCTGGAGTACCTGCTCCATCGCTCAGCTCAGCCTGCGTGGGGTGCACGTTTTTACTCAGTATTAAAGGTTGCAGTTTAGCAAACCCTTGGTTGCCTGAGCTGGTATCCTCTCCTCCATTCCTCTAACTGTTTTATCCAAAGGTAACTTTATATATCACAAAACATAAAGAAGACTGGAGCACCTCCATGTAATGATTTTTTCTTCCCTTTAAAGCAGTACCATGCAGTAGTAAGCGGCTCTTCTGATAATTGTGTGTTTGCAGTTGTTCACACGTGACATCCTCTGATCCTCTAACAGCTTTCTTTTAAAGACAGGTTGAAGTTGTGCTCATGTTTACTACTACTGCGAGTATCCTGGGGGTTCTGGTTGACTAGCCAGCAGACTAGTGAGCCTTTAGCTGGTGAGCCTTTGCTTCTCCATTCCCACTGGTATTTTTAGGATTAGCCAGCCTGTGAGACAGCTTTTCCATCCGCTCTCAAGCAGTGGCCTTGTTTCTCTGGAAGATGCAGTTCGAGCATTGGGATTATACCAGTGAAATTCAAGAAGGAAATAAAATCCAGCAACAGCAAATCTCTGTGGCGGTGTTACGTGAATGAAGCGGCCTAAGGAAAGGCACTACTGCAAACCTGTCCTAATTCTTCTCTTAAAAACAACTTACTCGTCTGTAGGCTTGAACACTTAAAGAAAAATCAACACAGAAATACCTTGGAATGATATCAAGGGAGATCCATTCCTTCAGAACTGTTACATGGAAGCTGTACGTCGCCATGATAGGCCTCCCATGCCTACTGTTGGATTCTTACAAGGGAGTTTATTTACAGAGGGTCAGATACACTGTGCATACCTTGTTTTAAAAGAAGCTGGTTACATGCATCAGGTTGCATGTAATAGGCTATTTTTGCAGTAGTAGTGGTAAGAGGAGACAGCTTTCTTCCATATAGTTAATGGCTATTTAGTTTTCTTTCCTGATTCCAGAGACACTCACTTGCTGATAGGGTGTCTGAGGAGGGGCTGAGGCTTCAACTAGTGACCTTCTTGGAATGTAAACCTGCTCTTTCGACGTGATGCAGTTGGCTGACAAATTAGCTACAGGAAACTGGTGCCTTCCATTGTTTGCAATCCTCTATCTCAGAAACTACAAAATAGTCCTTTCAGGTACAAGCAGTGAAAGTTTTCCCTTTCTTCTTCCCTTACCATTATTTGAGCTGAATAAATTGAATTAGCATCAGACTGTTAGAGGGGAAAAGAAACCTTGTAGTGAACTGGATGTGAGTCTTCATAAGGAGAGGTGAAGACAAAGGAGCAATGGTAATTCATCTGAGAGTGCCCACAGCCCCGTGTCCCACATGGGGCACAGAAGGAACATTGCTTAGGAAACAGTAAATGCTCCACGACCATGTTAAGGAGAATCTTGATGGAGATAACTCATCGTAGACAAATGGCTGTGCTGGGTCTGGGTGGAACATGGATTGAACAAACACAGCACTTCCTTGAATGACACCCTTCAGTGTGCAACTGGGACAGGCACGAGAGCTTACACTGGTGTCAGGACTTGCCTTTTCTGCAGGGAAACCATGACCCCAGAGGCAGTGGCTCTGTTACTGAGCACACGTCCAGTCTGTGTGACAGATCCATGGATATATATGGATGTGTGGATGGAATCGGGAAAGCTGCATGTCAATGCTTTGATCAAACTTAGGTTTTTTGGCACACTTAAACTGGAATGTTGGCTGTTTCCTGTAAGGAGCATTGCTCAACAATCTGAACTAACAAATGAAGTGCTTATTCCTGCCACGGGCAGAAGGGTTTTGTGGTACTACCTATATACATATCCATTTCCTGACCCTCATTTAGGCGGGTATCCTCGCTGCTCATCTTACTCCCTTGTAAACATGAAGGAGTTTTCCTCTTCAAGTGAGCCCAGAGCCATGCAGCTCTAGGCCTTGTCACTGATGGCACATACCTATTAGGGGCTGCTCTGCCCACTTCGTGTGCACAGTGCATTTACCATGGGCAAGGGTGTTCTTGCCCTTATTTAACCAGCATCACAAGGTGATTGGCATCTTTCAGGTTAACCCACTGAGGCTGTTCCTGTGCTATGGTTGGCTTGGCAGTGGTCAAACAACTGTGTATCTTCCTTTACAGGAAACTGTGGAAGAACGACAAACCAACCTCTTTTTATACTTTTGTACCCCCCTGGAAGTTTTCTGCAGGTTCTGCCTCTAACCTGGCTGCCTGAAATGGCAGCAATGCAGGGGCTGGAGTTTGTTCTCTTTTCTGTTGCTTTATACCCAGTAAGAAACTTCTGCTGGAAAAATAGGAGTGGAAATGACTTGGCTAACAAACAAACAATGAAATAAGCTAAAGCTAAACTGCTTCATACCAGCAACATGGCAACATCACACCTTTAGCAAACGGACTCTAGAGTGCTTGACTTGAAGAATATGCAACCTAGTTAAGCTGGAAACAAGGCCAAAGACACTTCAGATCTGGCAGAAATGGGGTTTGGCAGAGATCTGAAGGAAGGATGTTAGTCACTGGATTTAAAAGGAGCTGCTGCTTTCAGGTCTGCAAAAACAAGCTGAAGTCTGTCCTGAGTGGAAAAGGAAGAAACTGGAGAAGAATGCTGCCTTGGGATTTAGCAAAAATCTTGTGGCCTGGAGCTCTTCTTAAGCTGTACTTGTAAATCTGAATCTTGTGATCATTTCAGGGAGGGAAGACTCAACTGAACAGGTTGGACTTGCCTGACATTCTCCATTTAGTTCAGCTGCAACCTGGTGTGTTGTTTCATCCTTGAAAGTAGATTC
Source organism: Nestor notabilis (assembly GCF_000696875.1). Lineage (NCBI taxonomy): Eukaryota > Metazoa > Chordata > Aves > Psittaciformes > Psittacidae > Nestor > Nestor notabilis. Next base: position 9,543 of record NW_009939283.1, on the reverse strand, counting down.
TTGGCTTGGCTTTAGCAGTGGTGGTTGTGGCTGTCTCTTGGTAGTGGCTAAACCACTGTTTTAGGCAGTTCTCTGGGGACCCTGTTGTCCATCAAGCAGGGAGCACGGATGGGGACTGTGGGGGGTGGTGGTGGTAGGACAGGCAGCTGCTGCTTGTGTGTGGTGAAAGCTGGTTCAACTTCATCTGATCCACGTCAGAGCCTTCGTTTTAGAACTGTGAGCTGCTCCTCAGGGCTGGTAGTGCAAATCTGGTGGCTTAGGGCAGCTGATTACTCAGAGTTCAGAAGGAGAACGTGCCAAGGAAAGGAGTTAAACTTGGTACAGCTTCATGCTGTGGAAGATCATAGGTGCGTATGTCTTCCCTGGCTTGGCAGCCACATGGGTTTGCCAGGAATGGTGACTGCTGGTACTGTGGAAAGAAAACACCACTTTTTACTTCCCATGAGCTGGGAAGCTATTGAAGAAGCTGCATATGTATGAAGACTCTGAGCTTGGGCTGAAGCTCTTAGCTCGTGGTGAAATCCAGAAGAGTAGTTTGGCTTGGTCGAGGCAGTGGAGTGGAAACCGCCGATCACGCGTTGCTGAAGATTTATGTGTGGTTTTGAGAGCTTGGGGGAAGCTTCATCTTCACATCTGCAGAGGGCATTTCATGGCTGTTTCCTAGCCCTGGGTCAGCTCCAGCAGCAGTGGAAGTAGCCGGATCCTTGGCATTTATCTATGCTTGCTGTCATCCCAGTCACTGTCACTCTGCTAATGCAGCCTTGCATAACATCCCTTAAAATACTGGGTACCTCTGGCTATTTGCTGTATCCCAGCGCTCCCATTGCCACTGCTGAGCAGCTGGGAGGAGGGATGGAGCTATTTGTGAAGCAACCTCATGGTGGGTGCCCATTTAAAATACTTAAAGGCTCAGGAGGTTTATAAAGCATTTTGGTAGTTACAAGGGCAAAGCTGTTTGCACATTGAGATGGCTTCCTGTCATTTATTCCCAAAGTATATGCATATTTTCATGTTATATTTGTAAATATTTAATACATAGAATATATCGAGAGAGATTCAGCCTTTTGTAAAGGATGGAGTTGGAGGGTTTCCCCTCTTGCTTCATCTTGTAGCTGTGACCTCAGCTTGTGCAGAGGTTGCCCTTGTAGAGAAGGACACTGGGCTCTGGAGCCATCCCAGGTCTTGGATTTGTGACAACAGGCAGCTGCTTCCTGGCAGCTGGAGCTGGATTTTTGCTGGATGTGTGGAAAGGCACATTCTGTCTCGTGAGGTGGTGGTAGTGTGAGCAGCTACTGTTTGGGTGCAACTTCTAAAGCTTAGAAACCTGTCAGTGTCAGTGGGGTTTGAGTGTAGACGGCTGAAGGTGTTTTGATCAGTGTTTGCTGCTGTAGTAGCTGATCTCTTGGTAGTGGGTGCCTCAGTCTTCAAGGGTGCTCTCATGAGTAGGACACAAATACAAATGAGCCCTCTTCCCCAAGACTGAAAAGTGATAAAAACACTAAAAAAAAGGGCATTTTGCTGATTGCAGATGATTACAATGCAGCTGCTCAGCGGTGACATCCCATGGAAAAATCACAGTTTTCCAGTCTGTGCAGCATATTAAACCCCTTCATGCACAGCTGGCACATTTAGCTGAGATGGTGATGTTGAAGGGACTGATCCGAGAGCAGCCTGGATCCCAGTTGCTTGCAGAATATGAAAATCAGGTTGTTCCAATTCATCTGCACTTGGTTATTCTGGAAGAGAGACAAACTATCTTGAGGACTTCTGGGGCTGCTAATTAAAGTCTTGCGGCGCTCCTCTGGGAGAGAGTCTTTAAAGATGGATGGAGGGACTTACCCAAGGTCGTGTAGTGTGTCACTGGCAAAGATGGTTATAAAATCCATGCCCTAATTTGGTCTTTTACATTGAATCATCTTCCTGGGGTAGGAAATCTCACCCGAACTCTCATGTGTGTGTGGTGGGCTCCTGCCTGTGCTCCCTGACCTGGGCTCCGGCATGTGGGGAGCATTGGGGCTCCCTATGGCTGGTTTCCATGCAGGAGTGGCTGAAGTGGGTGCCTTTGGCTGGAAGCAGGCATTTGGAGCTGGAAAAAAGCAGGAGCTTGGAAAGAGGGAAGTGGTACGGCTGTATAGAAGTGGCTTAAGCGTGTAGGCACTTGCGGTGGTACTGCCTTGTGTTTAACATGGAGTTCTGGCTTCTGACCTGAGCTGCTGCAGCTCCTTTCCTTTCTTTCTCAACTGTGTGGAAGCGTGTATTTAAATTCCACTGGCATCTTGGATTCAGGGCTCCTGCCTCCGCACCCGAGGAGTGGGCAGAGCATAGAAGCTGCTATCCAGAATGATTGCCAGTAGAAAAGGAGATGGTTGGGGGGGGGACTTAGGAGCTCTGGAGCATTGTTGGAAAACAAGGATCCAAACGTATGGCACTTGCGGTGCTGCAGCAGCAGCATTGGGCTGGCAGGGGGCTGGATGGGGGCAGGGCACGCTGGGCCTCGGCGTGCTGCGATGGATGATGCTCAGGGAGCTGCTGCTGTGGTTATCCCTGCAGCAGGTCAGGTCAGACGGGGTGAGAGCAGCTCCTGGGAACTGGCTCTGGGTTCCCCTGAGGGAAGGCGGCTGCTGGT
>NW_009939283.1:0-6503 GCF_000696875.1 Nestor notabilis | reverse complement strand
GCGATTCCCCTTGTCCTGTCCCTCCATCCCTTGTCCAAAGCCCCTCTCCAGGTCTCCTGGAGCCCCTTTAGGCACTGAAGCTGCTCTAAGGTGTCCCCAGAGCGCAGCAGAGGGGCCGGATCCCCTCCCTGAGCTGCTGCTCACGCTCTGGGGTGCAGCCCAGCACATGGTTGTCTTCCTGCATCCTGTGACCTTGTGTGGCTGGCCCTGGGCTGCTCTAAACACACTCCAGAAGCACCTTGGGGAAGGAGGGGGAATTTTTTCTTTCCCTTTTCTTTTGTGTCCAAGTCCCAAGTGAAGTGCCTCCGGCAAATCCCGGGGAAACTGGTTCATCCAGCACCAGCCTGGGCATGGAGGGCACCGCCGATACGCTGGGGATATGAACTGGGGGTCAACAGACATGTCCACCTGGGGGGGGGTCTGTGGGTGCCCCGGAATCACCAGCATAGGATGAGCCATTGGTTTGATAAACCAGATGTCACCTTTTTAATCGTTTTCTCTCTCCTTTCCTTGCAAAACAGCCTGTAATCCATGACACAGCACAGCCTGGGCCCCTGCCAGAGCGCCCTGGGGCTGTGTTCCTGCTCCCGGCTGCCTCCCTGCTCCGTGAACTCCCGTTTGCCTTTCTTGGCTGGAAAAGGGATTAAGTTAGCAGCGCAGGAAAGTGAATTAGCTGCCATTTTAAGGATGTAGCTTTTGTTGCACTCCGAAGTGTTTTGAAATAACATTATATCGCTGAGACCAACCTGGGGCTGATGAAAAGGCTTTTTACCTGCTCCAACACCAGATTTACTTTCACTGTGGTTCTCCCCCAGGTGATTACAGCTTCAAGGTGAACCTCAAGGCCAAACCCAAGGAGTACTTTGCCTTCGCTGCCGGTGCTGGCCGTGGAAAGCTGGTGCCAAAGGTTTTTGTTGCTTGTTTAACATTCAAAATAGCCTTTCCTCACCCTTCCCCTGCGCAAGGCAGTGAGCCAGGGCCGGCAGGGAGCGAGCTGCAGCTTCCCTGCCCTGCTGAGGCTTGGGGCTAAGGGACGGGGGGGACGACTCCCCACTGGTGCTGGGGGAGAGCCTCAGCCTTCCCCAATGGTCTGGGGGAAAGTTGCTGCCTTTTGTTGCAGGTCACCCCCCAAGGAGGAACAGAAACGGTGCCACTCTTGAAGGGGGAGGGCTGTATCCAGTTGGAGGATGTCCCCACAGGACATGGTGGTGGAGATGTGAAAGCCGAGGGAACCCGAAGCATGGGAAGCAGGTGATGAGGGAGCCAAAGAGTTAGAAACAAATGGCCATTCCCTGTTTTCTCCAGGGAGGAGGGTGCGTTAGTGCTCCAGAGCACCAGGAAGGGGCCATAAGCCACCGGATTCCCCAAGAAGCTTGACTCCAGCGCTGGGCAGCAGCGGGAAGGGGACACATTGACCTGGCAAAACTAATGCAGATTAAGGCAACAAATGCAAATTATCAGTACGTGTATTTTCTATTATTTAATACAGTAGAAACGTCAGAGCCTGGAGCCAAAGTGGTTCGAGCCACCATGGTCGTGAATGCTGTTGGGTGAGGCTGGAAACTTCCTCTTCAATCTAATCCAAGCCGCTCTTGGCACAACTGTTGTTTTGCTTCTGAGGAAGGGAAGCTCGTCTGAAGACCTGCACATTGCACGGTGAGCACAAGGGAGCTCTGGGGCTGGGCAACATGCCCTTGCCTAAAACACTGATTTTGGGGGGGTTTACACCCTCCTGTTCAGTGCTGGGTGCAGCCAGAGCGCGGTGAGCAAAGGGTGAACGGTGCAGTCATGCTTGGGTGCTGTAGCTAAGCAAACTCCTCTAGTTCTTTGCTCACTTTTCAACCTCCCCCAATGGAAAAGCAGAGCAGGGAGTGAAAAGTGATCTTGTTTCACAGAGTTTAACTATCTCCAGCCCTGTGGGTAGGCTGAGTGCTTCCCCCAGCAACTGCTGCAATACCTCCCAGGAGCCTGTCCCGTGGGTTGGCAGGGGATTAGCACGTGATAGAAAAGCTTTTACTATGCTTAAATGGAAGGCAAGATATGTCAGAACTGTTGATAGGAATCTTAAAGACAGGCAGGTCCCCAGGCTGGTAACTCATCCTTCCTGAATGTTTTGCTTCCCTCCTTGTAGCTGCTTCTCACTGATCTTACCTCACAGTGATGAACCCAATCGCTTCATGTCAGTGCTGGGGGGTCACTTGTAACTACTAAGTCACCAGGGGTTTGCTGCAGCAGGCTCCAGGCGGCTCAGAAATAAACACAACTCCCAACCACTTCAAGGATATCCATTTTTATTGGGCATTGTGAGATCCATAAGAAAAAATAGCTTGTACAGCTTTGTGATAGAGCCATTGCTGCTGAAGAGGAACGTACGTGTCACGAGAAGAGACCCGATGCAGCCAACAGGACCCATGCTGAGGTGCGGGATGCAGGATGATGTTCTCCACTTGCCTTGTCCCACAGCAGCAGGTCCACCCATCCTTATGGTCATACAAAAGGAGCTTCTTAGACATGAAGTGTGAGCCCTGCTCCAAGGGACCCTCTGCCAACGGTTCCCGCCAACCTCAGCTGCAGCATCAGCCTGGTTCAGTGGTACCTGACCTTCTGCTTGCTTCTCCTTCAGCTAATTCCTTCCTCTGCGCCCCTCAAGGTCACCTGGCCAATGCTCAGCCCCTTCCTCCACGCAGCAGCAGCAGCAAGCAGCCCTCTTCCCCAAGGAGAGAGCTGTCTGCAGCAGAGCTGACCTGATACTTGCTATTTTTGAGGCCTTTGGTGAGAGCAGCTGGTTTGTGACAACCAGGACACTTGAGGAAGTAACCTGGCAGCTCCGACACTTTCAGGTGGCCGAGTAGCCCTTTCTAACCAAACCCAGATCCTCAAGAGTGACTGTAGAGCAGCAGCTACAGACGTTACTCTAGCACGGGGGCACCCACTCCATAGGACGGGCAGAGCTAGAACAAGAGGCTTCAGTTTATGCACTGTTTTTGTTAAGCTTTTTGCCTTTGACAGTTCTTAATGGTTTAAGAAGCAAAACCAGGTGTTAGACAAAAGGCAGCAGCGAGACAGCCTCAGACCAGGCACAATTCTCACTGCCCTCCCTTTGCCATGCCAGGTAGGTGGAATGTCAGACCAAGAGAGATTGTAGCATCGATTCAGCCCTAAGGGGAGGTGAGAATTGAGATGTCAGTAAGAGTTAAGGACTGTGTTGTCTGTCCTACTACATGGAATCAAGACAGGAACCAACAAAGGGCTCAGCTGGGTAAAGAAATCAGATTGAAAGGCTCTGTTGGCAGAGAAGGGGGCGGCTGTACTGGTTGATTACCTGTACCAGTGCCAACAACCAGACCTGGCTGCTGGTCCCTACCCCTGGACCACAGCCAGAATGGGTATTTCTTATTGATACTTAAAAACAGCTCAAAGGGACTTGTATCTGGTGCCAACACAGCCCTCGGCTGTCTGATAAACATCCCTGTATTCACCACCAGAGAGAAGAGCATTACAGTGTGCAACCAAGCCGAGATTATCTTGTGTATATCTATCTGTATATAGCATGATAGGTGGTAGATTATCTACGTGATCAGACATGAGCTGCCTCCCCCAACTGAGCAGCCCCATCCTGGGCAGCCTGGGGCAACACAGGCCAGTTTACACTTAATTGAAGGAGGGCGTAAGAAAAGAAAGTGATAATGAAAAACTAGGAAAAAGCCCCCCAAACCCTTCACACAACTGTTTTTCAGCATTGTAGAAAAATAAAGATGAAGCAAACTCTTTGACTTCCCCTGCCCACAGCGTGCAGGGCTCCCAGAGCAGGAGGTGCTGCCCCTTTTCCTGCTGTTCGCACAGCGTTTCTGAAGGACTTCCACAAACTGTGGTGCAAGCAGAGAAAACAAATAGCACTCCAGCAAATTCCCTCTTGTCAAAGAGCATTAAATGCAGTGAAAACTAGCGTGCTTTTTTGTTTTAACTGGAGTTAAGTCAGCTGCAACTTGGTTTAATAGAGGGCAATGTGAAGGTGGGTTTCACAGCGTAACTGTCGAGTGATTTACACCGCGTTGCCAATTCACAATGGAGTCGTTCTCATTAATCAGTGTACAAAGGTCATTAGTTTATATATATATACTTTATAAAGTCTGGAAGATCAATATAAATACTGCTCCAGAAATTAAAAAAAGTGTTTACATCCCCGACTTGAATATTACATCTCAGTGTCCTGGGTCACCACCAGCATCTGGGAAAGCCTCAGCGGCGCAGAGGTTCCAGCTTCCGGAATTTCAGTGCTGAGCTGGATGACAAAGCATCTTGGTTTGAAGAGGAATTCGCTGTGTCTGGGGACTGGAACAATACTCTACCACGATGATTAAATACATAAAAAGATGGATGGTTCCTTAATGTGTCAAATGTCCTTCAAAATAAAGGTAGAAAGTCAATGTTAATACTCGCTTAGTTTTAGACTCTTGGTTGCTTTTTATGTTTCCTAAACAAGAGCACAGAGGAAATAGAAAGGGAAGCATGAAATACTAGTTCTGGGGTGGAACTAGATGATCTTAAGGTCCCGTCCAGCCCTAACTGTTCTATTCTAAATACTGACTGCAGGGGCTGTCCACCCCATGGACAAGCTTCACCTTCCTTGGGTTCTGGGGCTGGCTTTGTGGACTGCTGCCTGCAGCACCAAATGTGTTCAGCTGCCCCTTGTGTTAACACCTTGATGCTCTTACTGGGAGCTTTCCATCCCGTTCTGTGCCTGAAGCTATGGGGTTTAGGTAAATGCTGTGAAATACAACGCTGGCAACTTGCTGGCTTTCCATCCTCCCCTGTGTTCTTGGGAACAGCCAGACAGGCCATGTCTGCCCACCCAATTCCAAAGTCTCCACTCAAAATCCCTTATTTTCTTCAAGTCTTTCAGAGATTCTGCCTCGAATAGTTCAGTGTGAGATACAAATAACTCGGAAGCAAAGGCAAACAGAGGGAGTCAGGCATATTGCCCCACAGGCTGAGACCAACCTCAGGACAGCAGCTTGTGGCTGCTGAGCTCTGACTTCCCGTGCAGGTATTTCATCCCTCTCCCAACTGTGCACAGCAAGAGTGTGGATGAGGGAAAGCAAGGAGGGGATTTAATCATTCCTGGTTATCTAACTCTGATGTTAAAGACACATTTGGCTCTCCCGGGTGTCACTGTTCCTCTCAGTGTCACTGTTCACAACATGCATTTAAGAAGAACCAAGCAGAAAAGCTCTTTGAGTGCTCAGTCTGCACCGAGAGCAGCAGATACACGTGGTTCAGGGAAAGAAGAAATGAAAACATACTTATTTTTTAGTTCTGAAGTGGCATCCATGTCTTTAAACTCTCCTGCGATATGTGCTATCCCATAGCAGGTAACTGCAAAGGCTAACAGAGTCTGAAGAACTATCTGTAACAGAGGGAAGCACAACACAACACGCGCTTTAGAGCCTCTTTTCTCACATTACATTCGATTATTAAATATTTACCCCCCCTTCAAATATCTCCTCTTTCAAACAAGCTTTTCATCCCATACTTTCCAGAGGTGGAAATCTGAGTAGGAATCAGGTATTAGGGAAAGCAGTAGGAATCAGTGGGGAAATCCAAGCAGCCTCTCAGCAGGGAAACTGAGGCACGGGAAGACGAGATACCCCCCACCTATTTAGCGTGGCAAAACGGTGACAGAGCCAAGAAGAGCTTCAGCTGCCCGACAACTGGTCTGCACTGCATGAGCTGAATGGATTCACAGGGCTCCTCAGTGAGCTCCTCAGAACAAACCCCTCTTTCTGTGTACTTAAGGATCTAAATGTTCCGTCAGAATCGAGCTGGCCGCCAGCACATGCTGTGCAGTGGTGGCAGCTGCTGCTCGGGCCTAATGCCATGCCCAGTTGTTGTGGGTATTTGATCCCCTTCCCTTTCTGATTCAGCAAAAACGGGACAGATAATAACTGAAATGGGATTTAAACCCCCAAGAATATAAAGCAAATGAAAACGAACCCCCTGACCCTTCCTGAAGCAGGCTGTGCAGGCACACAGCCACGCTGGATAAACTAGTGTCAGCCAACAGAAGCCAGAGGGAGGAGGATGTTTTTGCTGCAAGGCAGGGGATGGAGGCAAAAGCTCTCTGGGCTAAGTTCAGGGAATTCCTGGACAAGATGCTTCAGGGTAATGCTAAAGCAGGAGAGGGAGGTGTGGACCTGGGGTCGGACAGAACACACTGCAGGGAGCCGGGACAGAAAACATGGTTCTTTTTGACAGAGGGAGCTCAGCTGAAAGTGCACTTTAAAACCGGCTTTGCACGCTCATCACGTTAAAAACAACACAGCAGCTGAGGGAGGCTGAACAACGCACACAGCACCGCACCTTACAGTGAGGCTGTAACCACTTAAACTTACATCTATGGGCAACGTTTCATCTTCCTTTTCTGTTAATCTCATGTACGAGCGATCTACGGAACAGAAACACGCACACGTCAAGCGCTCTGTGTGCGGCACACGCACGGCAGC
>NW_009939282.1:0-1423 GCF_000696875.1 Nestor notabilis | reverse complement strand
TCCCCCCCGTCACGTACTTCACCAGCAGCTCGCTGATGTCTTCCAAGCGGCTCATGTTGGGGAACTTCTCCTGCAGCAGCTTCTTGAGGCCTTTGCTCACACCCACGGGCACGACTTTGACGCTGCTGCAGGGAGGAAGAGGAGAAGGAGGAGAAGGAAGAGCAGGAAGAGGAGGAGTAAAGAAGGAAAAGGAGAAGGAAGAGAAAGTGGGAAAGAAGGAGAAGGAAGAGGTGCAGGAAGAGAAGGACAAGGAATAGGAGGAGGAAGAGGAGTAGAGGAGGAAAAGGAGGAGGAGGAGGAAGAGAAGGGCACAAAGACCTTTCTAACAGCAGGAGCAGGACACTCACTAATGCCTGAACTCGAGGAGCTGCGTCTCCGTGTCGTAGGTGATGAGCAAACACCTCTTGATGTTGTTGAGGTTGACCTGGGGCAGGAGGAGAAAGAGGAGGTATCACCTCAAGGAACCTCCACTCACCATTTCCTCCACCCCCATCACCAGTGTGGGGCCGACCAGGAGTTAAACACCATGTTAAGGCACCCATGGGTGCTCCCACCCCCCAGCAATATGGGGCCAGCCCCCCCCTGGCTCGCTCACCCTGCGGACGTTGATGGAAGGGAACATGTTCTGGAACATGCTGGCCATGAGCTTGACGTGGATCTGCTGCAGCCCGAAGTTGCTGAGCACCAGGAGCGGGTGGTGGGTGAACTGCTGCTCGTGCATCCGGTGCCGCTTGAGCGACGAGACCACGTCCCTGATGAGGGAGTACTGGGGGAGGAGGAGGAGGGAGGAGGAGGAGGAAGGGATGAAGATGAGGGGATGAGGATGAGGGGGTGATGAGGATGAGGGGGTGATGAGGATAAGGAGGGTTGAGGATGAGGAGGGGATGAGGATAAGAAGGGATGAGGAGGGATGGGGATGAGGAGGGGATGAAGATGAGGGGATGAGGATGAGGGGGTGATGAGGATAAGGAGGGTTGAGGATGAGGAGGAGATAAGGATAAGGAGGGATGAGGAGGGGGTGATGACAAGGAGAGATGAGGATGAGGAGGGAATAAAGGATGAGGAGGGGATGAGATAAGGAGGGATGAAGATGAGAGAATGACGATAAGGAGGAATGAGGATGAGGAGGGGATGAGGAGCACCCACCTCCATCACCTTGAATGTGAGTGTTGGGCCCCCGGGCAGCCGGAACAGCTTCTAGAGCGGGGGGAAGAAGAGGAATCGGTGTCCCCCCAGTGCCACCATCAGTGTCCCCCCGGTGCCACCTTCCCCCGGCCCCGGCACAGCCGCGTCAGTGCGTTTACTTTGCTTGGAATCACGGTACGGACTCAAGGAGCTTTTGTCATCATCTGCTGTGACGGGGAGGTGGGGAATGGGATGTGGAATGGGATGTGGAACGGGACACGGGAGTGGGACATGGGGA
>NW_009939281.1:0-16597 GCF_000696875.1 Nestor notabilis | reverse complement strand
TAACTATTCTATGATTATATGATTCTATGATAAATATTCACTGGTACTCAGTGTCTTGAGTTCTGAGGTGACTGCTCGTGTTTATATCTTTAGGTTTTGATGCTGCCAGTTTTCTGGCTTAAGTTTTTAAAATGGGTGAATTTTCCAATAATAGCCTAAGATTGAATGTTTATCAGTGTGAAACAGTCATTAATGTATTTATGAATGAGCAGTTCAGTATGGAGCAAGCAATGAATGAGCTAGTTTAAAATCTATGTTGTCTACGTGTTTTGCAATACTTGCTTAGTGCTAATTCTTACCAGTGTTTCAAACCCAGGATTTACAAATGACTCCATAACCTTGCAGGGTTGGTTGGTTGGACCTGTCTATTAATTCTAGTTGGGTTTTTTTTGTTTACAATCCCAACATGGCCACACACAGCATGTTGATTAGAACCATACAGCACTTGTAGTAGAATGTTCTGTTGCCCTGGCAGGAACAAGCACTGCTATATATTCGTATGGTTCTAATAGTAAACATTGCTAGCTACACTGCTCAGGATTGAGGCTGGCACAGGAAAATGAGATACAGGCCTGAAGCCTGTTACGGGTTTTCACTGTCAGTTTACCCATCTGTGATGGCTTTTCAAGGAGGAAATCTCCAAGGATCTGTTTGGCAATGCAAATTGGTATAGCATCTCATTTTGCAGTTTTCAGTTGCTATTTTAATGGTCATTGTTCATCACAAAATAATTTAAAATGCTATTAAAATAGTATATTAAAATGTAAATTGCTGGAGTATAATTAGACATTTGGAAATTGTTCTTCTGTATAAGTAAAGGCCACTGAATATGATTTGTTTCCTTGAATTCTTTCAGACTTTTTTTTTCATTCTTTAATATTCCATGTAATATATTCTACTTTCCCACACTTTCAAAGCTTTACTGTGATAATTGTACTGCAATTAAAAACTAATCTATCAGGTGACCCTGATAGTGTCCTTTGGAAAATGTTTAGAGGGAAAAACTTTTAACAGAATTAATGGAAAATGGTACATGCTGAAAAATCTGGCTTTGAGAGCACAGTGACATTGAATCTTTCTAGAATTTACAGCTTGTATGAAAACACAACTTCTAACTTATAAAAGGCTTTATTTATGAAATGCATTTCTCTGAGTTAAATATTACTTTGCAATGTGTATTTTGTATGGTATATCGGCATCCATTCAAGGTTAGAGTAGAGCTTTTTTACATAAGCATACCAAAAGGCACTAGAAAAAAAAAAAGCTGCAATCCAGTAGTGTTTAAATGCATTTTTACCACTTAAGGGAAGAAAATAACTCTGAGCACAAATCAAGGGTTCTTTATTTTGCCAGTATTTTTGCAGTGTTGCGTTTTGGAGTTTGGCGTATATTCCAGCATTCAAACAGTGACTGAAAGGGCAACTAAAGTCTGTGTCCTGGGTTCAGCTGTAGCAGCCATTTTTCTCCTTCTTAGTAGCTGGTGCATGGCTGTGGTTTTGACTTTAGCCTGAGAACAGTGCTGATAACACACCAGAGTTTTTAGTTGTTGCTAAGTAATGTTTACCCTGATCAAGGACTTTTTCAGTCTCATGCTTTACCAGTGAGGAGGGGCATGGGAAGCCGGGAGGAAGCAGAGACAAAACACCTGACCCAAACTGGCCAAAGGGGTATTCCATACCACAGCACGTCATGCCCAGTATATAAACCCAGAAGGCCCAGATTGCTGCTTGGGTCAGGCTGGGTATTGGTTGGTGGGTGGTGAGCAATTGTATTGAGCATCACTTGTATTTATTGTTTTCTTTTCCTTTTCCCCTTTTAGTTTTATGTTCTCTCCCCTTGTTATTTCCCTTATCATTATTATTATTGGTGGTAGCAGTAGTGGTTTTGTGTTATACCTTAGTAACTGGACTGCTCTTACCTCAACCCATGGGATTTATGTTCTCTCAATTCTATTTCCCATCCCTCCAGGAGTAGGGGGGCAGAAGGAGAGGGAGTGTGCGAGTGGCTGCGTGGTTCTGAGTTATTGGCTGGGTTTAAACCACGACAGTATGACAAGTAATTTTAGAGCAGAAAAAAATTTGATAGGCTACCTGTCATAAGGAGGACCTTGTACAGAGATGTAGAGCTAATTTGTTGACCAAATCTGGATTAAGAATGGAAGAGAATCCATGAAGAGTCAGTCTGCAGGTCTGTTCTAGGTGCTACCAAGACTCCTCAGCCTCTGTTGCTGTTCATACTGCTGACACATCTTATCTCTCTGGCTAAAATGACTAAATCATAGAATAGTTAGTGTTGGAAAGGACCTTAAGATCATCTAGTTCCAACCCCCCTGCCATGAGCAGGGACACCACACACTAATGTCGCCCAAGGCTCTGTCCAACCTGGCCTTGAACACCTCCAGGGTTGGAGCATTCACAACTTCCTTGGGCAACCTATTCCAGTGCCTCACCACCCTCACTGTGTGCCTTCTATGGACCCTGAGTGATTTTAGGTTGATAGCTGTGAATTTCTCTTTTGAAAGGCACCAGGGCCTGGTGGGCCACGCTGGTGGAACATGCAGGCTGCATAATATGTTTTTAAGCAGTTCAATAGGCTTAAGGGAGATTTTGGGAAGATGATTGTAGCTTCATTAACACTTTCACAGATTATCCTGCAAACCTTAGGCTGCATCCCCAGCCTATTGGAAACAGTGAGTTTGTTTCCTAGTGGGTGCTGATATGTTCCCAATAAGCAGAAACATAGTTACATCTCTCTATGTTTCTACATCCCCACTTCAAAAGACACTAGTTTACACATAAACAAATAGTATACATGAGTAGTTTCATCATACAAAATCTTTGGTTATCTTTGTCTTGAATTTTATGGCTATATTATAGCTTTCTGACACATCTTTTTTTTCCACAGAAATTCGTTTTCTGCCGATACCAAATTCATTTCTTTGAAATAGTTGGGTTTTATGAGTTGAGCATGATTTTATGACACAACTTTGTAAAATCTCATGTAATTGTCAAAGTACAGAAGAGGACAAAAGGGTAAACAAGGAAAATATAAACATCCCATGGAATATGAAGTCTTCATAATGAATTCCACAGCTTTGTTTTGGCACTCCACTTGCTAGGGCAGAGGATGACACAATGACAAACACTCTCTGAGATTCATTTTCCCTTCGCAGTTTTTTCCTATGGATGTTTTTGCAGCAGGGGATGATCCAACTCATAGAGAATGTGATTATCTGTCTATGATGACTGATTATACAGCTGTCAAAATTTTCTGGAACTTGCATCATTTTGTGTATGCTGTGACTATACAGTTCATAGTAAAAAAAACCAAAAAAAGTGATTTAGATCATCTGGATTTCTGTAATTATCATATGTAAGGATAGTGGGGAAATGTAAGGGGAGGTATTACAAGAATGGAGAACATGCTTTCATTTCACAAGATATTAGGAACATGTATATGTGCATCGTTTTATAGGAGTGTATTTTATCATTAAATAATGGGATTTGTTTCACCTAATCTGGAAAAAAGTCACTTTCAAATGGTTTTTAACAATGTTTTGATGAAACACTTGTGACCTGAAAATAATGCTTCTTCTTGCAGTATGATGTCTTTTTGGCAAAGGTAGACTTGTGTTTAAGTACAATGATTCTGCTTGGAGCAAAGTCCCACTAAATCTCATGCTATTCAGTGAATTGGGTCCAATTATATAGAATAAGTACATCCTCACAGTAACATTTCTGTGCAGATCTTTATGTGTAATGCCATAATGGTATAATTTTCATTCCTTCTTTTTGTGCTGATTGGTTCCATATTGTCACAGTAAATATGGTTCCTCCAGATACTGTACATTCCTTTTTTTTCTATGGTTACTCAGTTACTATGGCTTGTGTGCTGGGAGTAAAACAGGTCAGCACATTTCCTGCCCTTCTCAGCTGAATCTTGGTCTTTCTGTCAGGTGAGTGGCTCCTGTACGACTTCATACAAAAAAGAAAATTGGCACTACTGCCTCCTCTGATACTGGCAGTATTTTTAATGGAAGAGTAATCACTTTTTCTTTTGATGCCCTGCAACAGGTCGGAAATAGAAGAGTCTCTGATGAAAAGTGTTGATCCAGTCAAGACTCCGTCTGCCAGCCAAATTCTGCTGTGATGCTGTAGTATGTTAAGTTGGTATTGCCAGGTGTTATGCTGGACCATGTATAGTCCATTCTTTTGCAGCCAGCTTAAAATCAATGGAGTCTTGGTTTTCTCCATTCAGGTCCAGAAAGGGAGAGAGTTCAGGATGCAAACCTGTCTCAATACGTATCCGTTGCCAAGGAAGGCTTCATTCGGATTACTGATTTTTGTATCCTGTCCTTTGTGCTGGAAACTCCCTCTTACATATTATAGTAGAAACATGTGACTCAGTACTTACATGGAGTTCAGCTACCTTAAGGTTAGTCTTGTGACACCTCTGACCTTTTTTGAATCTTGTTATTTTCCAGCCCTCCCTTTTCTATTAATTTCAAAATATCAATCCAGCAATTTATATTGCTTTGGTTTGTTGTGTCATCTAAGCATATCCCACAAATTCTTTTGGAAAGGAGCACTGGCTCATTCGCAGTGAAAATTGTGCAAACAAACTGAATATAAGGCAGTGAATAATGTTCAGAATTTTACTTTGGAGGAATGTAAAGGAAAAAAATAATTAAAATAATCTATTAAGATGGCACATAGCACTTTGTGTCAAATGTTTGCACTATGTGAACTGGCGTTTTGTTCTGACACCTCTGATCTTGGAGAAAATAGTCAAGCAAAATCTTACATGTGGGTCTAATTTGAATAGCATGTTTCAAACCACAGTTCTGAAAAGAGACTATAATTATTACAGAATTTGTAGTATGAAATTGTATCACATGTGTTGTCATAAGGACACACGGTTGTGAGAAAAAAAGCAAAATTTAACTGTATCTGAACAGGCAATATTTGTACTGACATTAAGTGACAAGTGTTTAACTTACGAGTACTCAGTGTCCACTGGTGCAAGGGAAAACAATAAGAAAGCCCAAAGAAGAATCAACACCAGAAACATAAAAAGGTGATAAAAGAGAAGCAGAAAGAAGAATGTTTCTTAATTGAACCTGGGAAAGAGAACCATGATCAATGGCCTTGCTTTCAACTCATTATGAGAATGCCTCCCTGTAGCAATCCATGAAAATATTGGGTGACCATGTCAGAGCGAATAATAAATCTGTCTGACATCATGGGCAGTTGCTTTAGTTTACAGCTTTAATAGAATTACAACAAAAAAGTAATTCTGTTGTATGTGTTTATTTATTTATCATCTATCTATTTATTTATTTATTACAATTGAGGGCTTCAGTTGCTGACAAGCAATTCATTGTTGAGTTTAATTTATGGACTATGGAAGTAGGAATGAAAGGTTCAGCTTTGATTTCTTGTAGGCAGTAGAAAGTTTAACAAATGTCCCTTTGTCAGAAGTGATTAGTTTCTGTTTTCTGAAATCTGTGTGACTTGAAGATGCAGACCCTGAGTGTTCTTTGGAGTGCTTTGATTTTCCACTGAAAATTGGGTCTGCTCCTGGGAATAATATTGTGTGTTTTTCTCTTCCCAGTGGAATTCTGCCGTTTAATTTCATTCTACTGTAGTAGTAGTCCCTGTTACTTTTGTGGTGGCTATATTTGCTGCCCTCATGTGTTTGGGGAAAACCTGTGCCAGGTCTTAGAAAGTGCAAATATTAGAAATATCCCTAAATTCTATCTGTTATTTTGTATAGGAGGTCAGATTGGGTGATCACAGTGGTCCTAGATGTAACTTGTTCTGTTCAGAGACAAATGTCAAAACAAACCTAGGGAACATAGGAGAACATTGCTAGTGTGCAAAGAATTTCAATTTGAGGATCCTTTGTTTAAAATCAGAATTGAATTCAGATGTCAGATTAGCTAGGCCACACAGGGGTGACCAGCATGATTTCATATCTATCATAGGAATTCAGTATGGCTTGTCAGGAAGAATGTGTCGAGCCAGCATGCAAAAAGTTATTGAATTAATCTTCCTATTAACTATTGAGCAGTTAACATTGAGCAAAATGAGCTTATTCCAGTGAATCCAGGCCTCAGGTTTTGACTGAATAGCTCTTGCTTCATTTAGATTACTATCAATGCAGACATAATGCTCGGTAAATGAAAGGCTCTTAATAACATACTTTTTCTTTAAAGGGAATCCAGCAAATTAACACAATGTAGTTTTGATATATTTATATATAATATTCTATTTTTAAAAGTTGATTTCAACTAGAAATGTTCTATTCATTCTAAAACTACAGTAAAGTTTTACAGCTGACTTATAAATCAGTGAAGAAACCAGACAGTGCTATCATGGCTGCAGTCTCCACTGCAGCATGAATGGCATTACAACCACTGCACTTCAAATGTTTCTTTATGGTTGAAAAACTAGGGCCACTTGAAGAGTGAATGTACATTTGATACACAAAGAAGCAACAAAAAATGCAGCTCCAAATTAATTTTAAATGTTTTCCCTTGTATCATATGTGGTATCAGTTTGGTCCTGTCATTTATTTAAAAATGGGACAAAATAGGCCCAATGTGATACTGATTCCTGTTCAGAATGTGTCTAAAAGGCATAACTTAATAGCAGAGAGGTGGTTCCCTTGGTCTCAGTGGCACTATACATGCACGGATTTTTACCTGTGCCTACATGTATTCCCATACAAAAGCTGTGTGTCTCTGCATCCAGTGGGGAAAGATAAATGCCATCTAGATGCAAAGTAAATCCTTTGGGGGACAGTGATAGGCTGAATTCAGTAAGACCACATGTTCACAGGGCAAGGATGGTCTAATGGTATAACAGGTATAAAGAGGAAGCCAATTCTGTAGCCCAGAGGACCTTATTTCTAGGGCATAACCAGAAGATGCTGAAAGCTTACAGCCAGCCTTCAGTTCAGTGTGAAGCATAGCAGGCACTGCCACCTTATCCAGAAACTCAGAGGCAGGATGGGAATGGGTGGCTATCAGCATTTTGTGTAAAACATTACTGGTTAAAGCCCTCTGCAAGTGGCAAACACAAGGCCTGTTGACCTCCAAATACAGGAACTGAAGCATGTTTTCTTGCAGAATCACCTGGCCCCAGAACAGTGTGCGGAAGAGATTGCCCCCTTCCTGCGTCTCTCTAGAACAGGCCTTTAAAAAGAATGAATTTCGTTGCTGCATATTTCTAGCCATTGACCAGAGAAAGAGCCTAAAATCTAATGTTCTGTCAGGGCTAGATGCCTATTTTCTATGTGTTCTATTTTCTGTTTTCTAAGTGTTCTGACACTACTGCCACAAATCTATAAGAAATCTGAAATCCTTGATAGTATAGAAATGCAAATGATGCTTTTTCTTCAAATATTACTGGTTAACAGCTCTTACATCATGGAGTTTTAGAGGGAAACCTAATATTTCAGCAACCTGAGAGCATGTTGTAAGATATTAAGTTGCCATGTCCTGCATATGCTTCATTCTTTTTCTTTGTAGCATAATCTATAGTGTAAAGTATTATATTTTATATGTAAATGAAAAAATACATTTTATACTGGGTAGGTATGTTGAAGTGCACTTTTGTCTGCATCACTTGTGCCATTGGTTCCAGTATTTTTATAAGGACATTATAAAAAAATCACCATTAACTTTAAATGTTCAAAATCCTAGTGAGAAACTGGCTTTGAGCGATCATTAAGTATATGCAAGAATAAGAAGCAGAAAGTTATACAAACTCCTTTTGGTTTCCTTACATAACAGTAAAAAGTACCTTTTTCTGTCAATGTACCGTATACTACTAACATACCATATACTACCTTTATGACAAGATTTTTTAAACATGCATAATAGCAGCTTAGTCTTCAAAGTACTCAAGATTCTTGAAGGTGTGCTATGTAGTGGCTAAGTTAACCAAGTGACCTTTGTGAATAAACTGTTCAGTCTTGGATAAACTTGAGTACTGTTGGCTGAACATTTGAATTTGAGGGCACAATTCTGTCAATCCTTTCTACTCTGTCCAGCCCTATAATCTTCCTATGTGCTTCAGTCTTTCAGTGAGATCTGCATACACTCTTTCATGTGCCTGTGAATTGCTCTTTGAAGGATCAAAATTTTCATGCAGAGTTTCATGCAGAGGTTTCTTTGGGAGAATACTGTCATTTGAAATACTGGACTGTTTTTCATTTGTTACTTATGATGCACACCAAAATGACATTGTGTTCCCCAGATTCAGTAAACAGAAGATTCTCTTTCTCTAATAAAAATAATAATGTATGCTGTGTTGAATTTCATGGGCATAATTCAGTACCCAGGTGAATAATGTGGCTATTTAATTAATATACTATATTCTTTTCTGCATGCTGCTGTATGATTAACAGTCCCCCCTGAGAAATGTACCGTAGGTACAATTGAAATGGATGAGCCTAATGAACAAGGGTATTTGCATTTCATTACTGTGTTGTATAATTTCACTCATAAAATTTTATGGAATTAATTTAGCATTATTTTCTGCAGATGATCATAACAAATTTTTGAACTCATTATGAGAAAAGTTGATTCGAAACACAAGCAAAAAGCACTCAAGTTCTTCTTCAACTCTTAAAAGCTTCAGATTTCATGTGGGAAACTCAGCTTTTTACATCTAACTTCTTTCAGGAGACTGCTGATCAAGTATGGCCCTAACCTACTGTAGCTGAAGTAAAAGGTAAGATTCTTGTCAACTTTATTCTCTCATCTCTCTAATCAATAATGACTTGCTAGAAGGTGGTAAGGGGAATTTAGTTGTCAAAGCATCAATTAGGCTGATGTAAAATCTCCCTGCAAGATTAATTATTTCTTGTCTAGAAAATTATCCAGATGTGTTGGGTGTAAATGCAGAGTTAGTGCAATTTTCTGTTCTATTGTTGCAATTATGGATGTGATATGCTGAGCTACAGGACATAAATTCTTGTTTCAGAAACAGCCCTCAGGGACAAGATCAGTAATGAGGAGGAAGAGGTTCTGGAGCAAATCAGCTATGTGTCCAGAACAGTCTTCAACTGGCTAGGCTCTGCACACAATTTGTAGCAAACCAATAAAAGGCATTATAGCAGCAAAATGATTGCCTGAATTTTGAGGAGTGGGAGTGTATAAAGTTTCATTCTATCTTTTGGTAAAATGAGTACATTTACCTTGGCATGAGTTTCTCTCTAGGTGAAACTCATCCTTTGCTAGAAGCTGCCCCAAAGTGTCATTCACAGGCAAAATCATGGTGAGAAAATGATGGCACTCAGAGCTTACCTTTCTATGTAGCCTCCTCCAGGTTTGTGTCAGTTGCTCAGCTCGCTGCCTGCACCTCTGCTTTCTGGACAGTGGGTGAAGCAAGGAGTGAACCTCAATAAAGTATGCTTACATGTGGCACCCCTTCAAAGGGCATGTAGACTTTACTGCAGCTTTTCTTAAAGGCTTTGAGCAAGTAGACATTTGGATCTCCCATCCAGTATTCATCTTGCCAGAGCCAGCTGTATGCCAGCATGGATGTCTGGGTGAGGACAAAAAAGCAGCAGCAACAGGGCCATACAACTCTAGTGGGGAGAAAGGACTGCTTGCTAACTTCACCTGTCTGTCTGTTTTCTGGTGGGAACAAGGGAAAAGGCAGGGGTGAGTCATCTCAGCATTTTGCACTACTCCTGAAGGTAATCTCTCCACCTTACTGGGAAAGGTTCCTTCATGGTGCAGCTCTGTGGGTGCTATGGTACACTTAGGATTTATCTGCACTGCAAAGGTAAAATGAATAAAGCTTTTCTTCTATAGTAGGTATGTACGTACCGCATCTAACTTCTGCCCTCTCCTCGAGTGAAAATGCCTAATTGAAGTGTACCAATGCCTGTACAGTGGTTGGATGGTCTGTGGGAAATAGCATATACATAATTCCTCAGCCAGTACCACTAGCATACATAGCTTTGTACCATTTCCTGTTCTAAGTCTATTTAAATTAATTTGTAGGGACTTAACGTGGACACACATAACTCAAACTGATTCTGCAGTGATGATTTATTATTAGAGAGTGGTAGAAGAGCTCCCATGCAGTGTAAAGTTTCTTTAATAAGTAAAGATAGATTTTTCCAGTGTTTAAGGCTGAGACATTATAATAACTTTTTTTCTGAGCTCCATGTACTAATTCTTAAATCAAACTCCACATCCTCTGAAACAACTAGAGCATAGATATATTTCAGACAGCAAACTTCATGTAAAATTTTATCTCACAAACAGAAAGAAGTCAGAGGGGCTTTTAGGCTGATGGCTTCTAAGGGAAGCAGGAACTATTAGAATAGTTTTAGCAGGTGTAGAGAGTTGAAAGCAACAGCAGAATGGTCCACTTCATAGATGTGCTAAAGGCTTGTAAAATTTTCTGTCTGCATTCAGCTGTCCGGAAAATATAAGAGCATTGACATGAGCTCCCATTTTAACATGAATTTTGATTGACAAGTATGTTTGTTGTACTTAATTTTTGTATCATATCTGTGTATAACAAGGCTTTTGACTATTATGCTGGTAGCATTATGCTGTATCTCAGAGTAGTACTTAAAAGACTACAAAGATCTGAAGATTCAGGGGTACAAAAATCTCACATTTCAAAAGTTTGCCACCTTTATTATGTTTTAGTCCTTGGTTAGGTTTGTGGATTGAAAGGTAACAGTACAGAGGCAGTGCCTGAAACTGCTAAATCTAAAGCAAGTTTTCAGAGTAATTTCTGAGAACTTACTGTGGCTATAGTAGAATCTCATCTGTGAGTAAATGTTTTCTCTCACAGCAGCCTTAGCCACTTAGCTTTTCAAAATACTCAATCTAATCTCATACTTCCTAAATGTCAAAAATTGAGAAGCAAATACAGAGCACGTGTTCCCCTTCCTGAGCTATAACACGGCCAGTACCATGAAACAACATCACTTGTTCCAGGATACATGCATGGTGAGGACGACCTGCCCAACCCTCAGTAGTTTTGTATCCTAACAGAATACAAAAAAATACTCCTTTACCCAAATACCAGAAGAGGCCCTAGTAACTTCTACAATGTTCTGATCTTTCTGGATAAAACTTGCTCTGGTTTCCTCTCTGTCCTGGGTTCAGCTACAGCAGTCATTTTTTCTCCTTCTTAGTAGCTGGTGCAGTGCTGTGTTTTTGACTTTCAGTCTGGGAACAACGCTGATAACACCGATGTTTTTAGTTGTTGCTAAGTAATGTTTACTCTGACCAAGGACTTTCTCAGTCTCATGCTTTGCCAGAGAGGAGGGGAAGCCAGGAGGAAGCAGAGGCAGGACACCTGACCCAAACTGGCCAAAGGGGTATTCCATACCACAGCACGTCATGCCCAGTATATAAACTGGGGAGAGTTACCCGGAAGGCCCAGATCGCTGCGCGGGTCGGGCTGGGTATCGGTCGGCGGGTGGGGAGCGGTTGTGTCCTTTTCCCTTGTTATTCCTCTTATCATTATTACTGGTAGCAGTAGTGGTTTGTATTATACCTTAGTTACTGGAGAGCTGTTATCTCAACTCGTGGGAGTTACATTCCTTCGATTCTCCTCCCCAGCCCTCCGGGAGCGGGGGGAGGAAGGAAAAGGGGGGGAGTGAGCGAGCGGCTGCGTGGTTCCAAGTTGCCGGCTGGGTTTGAACCACGACACTCTCCCATGAGAAACCAGTTATAGCTGTCTCTTTTGTTTCTGGCCTTTGCTTTCAACCCTTTGTCTTTTCAGAATGTGCTCATTTCCTTTTTGTAATCTGAATGAAGAATTTGCTAACAGTGTTTGCCATTTTTTTTTTAGGTTTTGTCTCCTTTTTGGCTAAAGAACAGCACTGTGAAAAACAAAAAAAAACCAACCAAACAAAACCCAAACAGCTAAATTAAGGAGAGGTGTAATTTCTTGGATTTTTTCTTTTTCTTTCCTGTTAGCATGTTTATTTGATTTTGCTTTACAATTATTGGCTTCTTAACTAAATTGAGCTATCTGCATTCTAGTTTACTAAGCTGGAATGGCAGAGAAAGAAGGGATATGCATAGCTTGAGACAAAAAGAAAACGTTAGCTGCTAAGGATATATTTCACCTTTCTTGATTTCTCTGAATGTTGTAATTATAAAAATTCAAGTTATGGATTTCTGGGTTTTGTAAATGATGATTGGAAGAAGCTGTTGTAGTAACTTGTAGCTTTCATTTAAGGTCTGCAAAAAGTTCAGGAAAAGTAACTGAACTGTTTAGATGATTCTTTCCAGTGAATTCATCCAGAAATAACAGACTAATAGCTATAGTACTTACCTTAAACAGAGGGAACATGGATTCCTTTACTGATTTTACTATAGAAGAATAGCATAGTCTTGCAAAAAACATCACCTTGCTGTCTCAGTTTCACCTGCTGAAAGACAGAGATTTTACTACCCTTTTGTCTAAGAAAAGCAGACCAAAATGCTTGCAGAAGTTATTGTATTGGCAATGACAGGCAGTGTTCCTAGACTGTTAGTGCTAAATCTGAAGACACACCAGGTAATAGAGGTGTTAGAATTAGACACCTTTCTTATATTATCTTTGCATTCTCTGCAGAAGAAATACAAATGTAAAAACCTCTACAAACTAGGTAAATCCAGTCTTCAATTTTAATAACAGTGGTGAAAAATATTTCTAAAATATAACAAAACCACATTTTAGTCCCACTATGAATATAAAAATGATAGCTTTTTAAAAAATTATTTATTTTTTTTTTTAGTTGAAGCTGAACACCACCTCTAGAGAGAGCAGGAATTACAAGCAACTCTCAGAGTTGCCTCATTTCTGTGAAGCTTCCAGACCACCTTCCTTTTCCTTTAGTATCCCTAGAACATGGGATATTCTGAGAGGTTGTCTCACAGATTTGGGGAGAAACCATATCAGCTCCATTACATGTATTTTAAAAATTACTGTTTGTAATATGTCCAATATTCATATAAAGTCTATAGTTTCTGAAGACAGCACTCTCAGACTTTTTCCAGCTCTTAGTGATTTAGTCCACGTATGCTGACATGGGATGGAAGATGATGCTTCCAGGGTCTGCAGGAACCAGCTGACTCTGAAAGACCTCTTTGCAGGCAGGATGGAGCTGGGCAGTGGGGTTTTCCCTCCTGCCTTTTCAGTACTCTCCAAATTGATAAAGGAAAGGGAATGTGAGAAAGTGGGATTTTTCAGGCATGGAGAAAGGGATTTGAGACACAACAGACAAGAGCTGAGGCTAGGAATGGGGGAGCTAGGAGGATTATGAGCGACGGGAGGTAGTAGGGGATGCTTAGAGCCAGGT
This sequence comes from Nestor notabilis, assembly GCF_000696875.1. Classification (NCBI taxonomy): domain Eukaryota; kingdom Metazoa; phylum Chordata; class Aves; order Psittaciformes; family Psittacidae; genus Nestor; species Nestor notabilis. The sequence goes on along the minus strand of NW_009939281.1, from coordinate 3,262 downwards.
AGTTACAGGAATAATTGATCAAATAAGGCAGGGGAAACTGTGTCTCACAAGACACCAGTAACCATGGTACTGCCACTGAGGACAAATTTGAGAAGTCAGTGGTAGGGATGAGGTGGGAAGATCCCAAAAAGTCTATATAAATACTTCAGCCAAAGTGTTTGGTGGGAAATGGTGCCTGCTTAGTGGAGGTAAGTGCACTAAGAGCAAGATCTAAGGAGATATGAGGAGGCCAAAGCAAAGACAGTGATGAGCTGGATAAGAGCTACGGGAGACTGGAGAGTGAAAGCTGTGATTGAGTAGATGAGGACTTGAACAGATTGGAAGTGCTGAGAGAGAGTCAGCTCAGAGAGACAATAAGAAATGCCAAATGTCTGTGAGTCTTCTGCTGTATTTAATCATGCCTCATAAGCCAGCTTTTTTCCCCTCCAAAACACCTTTTCCTTTACGTTTCTCAGGTCTAAGCCCACAATAACCAGTTACAATATGCACATGGGAGAAGAGGGAGCCTGGGTCTAGCTACTGGTCCAAAAGTACTGTCTGATTTAATAAAATCATTCTCATCTGAAAGTATTTCTGTTGTCAGTGGTGCAGATTTTAGTGGAATCTGTGTCTCAGAAGGAAGATTTCTGCTAGGCGTACTGGAAGTTGTGATGTGGACAGGGAAATAATCAGTATGCTGTTCAGAAGAGTTGTATTCAAAAGGTTCTGACATCCACATGGATTTCTGTCTCTGAAGTTAGACTAGACTGAAACAATTTCATAATTCAACTTGATATTTTCACCTGATGAGCGTATATTTCTTTATCTGCAAATGTCATTTACCATCAACTTCAGAAGACCACAGCATATTTCTGCTTTCTAGTTGGTGGCATTTGAACAACATATTATATGATAATTATTTAGTTTGTGATCTAAATTATTTATGTAGAATAGATAAGTAGTAAATCACACGGTTGTGTTTCCTGAGGAACTTTTGTGCCTGATTTAATTGCTTCTCCTCCTTTTTAATTACATCTCTTTTCTGGATTTTCATGGCAGTTATATATTCGTCTTGTTCCTCTCCATCTCATTTTCTCTTGGTACAATAAAAATGGGGTTTTTTTAAGAAGTTGTTTAATGAGTCTAAAGCTTACTGTTTGTCACATTTCCAGCAATCACACAATTTACAATGTGTGGCTGTAGTTTGCAGATGTTGCTGAAGACAAACAGTCCATATGTTGGAAATGTTATTTTTACAGATGGCAGCATCACATCAATTGAGTGTCAAAACTGATTTTTCACTTTCTTGGATTTAAGCTATCTTGTAATTTTATGGTTTTAGATCTGATCCTTTTCACATGATTATGTCTCTACTTAAGCTTTCACTAAATCACTGGAGATTTACAGTTTATATTGACATGACTTCTTTTTTGTCCTGGGTGTTTTCATTTGGTACATTAATATAATTTTATATTATATTCATGAATCACAATTCCTACCAGCAAAAGAATCATGGTAAGGTCATGACAAACCTTTTGTTTGATAATTAGTTTTGTTGACTATTTATTTTAAACAATAGCATTAATTTTGTACATTTTATCAGTGGTTCTACACATTTACTAATTCTTATTTCCATTGTAGCAATTGATCAAAACTGTTACCAAAATATCTTCTTACCTTATTGTGTAAGTATTTGTGTGACACTACAAAAGGACAAAAATACAAGGAAAAGTGAGAACTATGAGGAAGATGAGAACAAATAAACAAATCTGATGCAGTGAGAGACAGGAAGCCAAGGAAATAATTCAGAGAGAAATGTACTGGTTTATTGTAAATGACGTTTTGATTAGACTGAAAAAGAGCTGTGAAATGAAAAGCCGAAAAGATAGGACTATTCAGTGTGAAGTTTCAAGGTGTGGGGAAGAGTTTCACAGAATGAGGTTTGCTTTTTTTTAGCTGTATACAAATAACTTTTCTTATACACTTGATACTGGCAGAGAAGTAGGATGCTCAGAAATCCAGAATGATGTATTTTTTTCCAGTAATGCTTAAAGCTGCTCTCAATTAGCTTGATTTTCTAATTTTAGTGTAATTGTCTCAAGTATTGCTGTCTTCAGCTCATTCTCTGCTGCCTTTTATGTCAAGTTAGTGGGTCTGCTGGGAAGTACCATAAAGGTAAGCCATGAAGAATTTTCTCTACTCTTAACTGAAATTCTACAAAGGCGGTATCACACACTCTTCCTGCAAATTTGTGGAGTAGACAGCTCTCCAAACATCAAGTCATATTGTCTTTGATGTAAACTCATTACATTACAAATGTTTGCAAACTCTTTTTGTTCTATATCCTGCCTGACTTTTTGAAAAACTGGCATAAAGAGAATTGTATAAGAAGCCAAGTACCCAAGAGTGCAGGAGGCTAGTTATATATTTTTAGGTTTCATCAGGTTGTGATGTAGCTTTGCTGTTTCGAACTGGTGTTAAAGCCTGGTCCACAGAGGCCCTTCTCACAGTAGAATTTGTGAAGAGTGAAGGCTAATTCCTTTCGGAAGGACAATGTCCCAGGATCAGCTACAGCAGTCAATTTTTTTCTCCTTCTTAGTAGCTGGTGCAGTGCTGTGTTTTTGACTTTCAGCCTGGGAACAACGCTGATAACACCGATGTTTTTAGTTGTTGCTAAGTAATGTTTACTCTGACCAAGGACTTTCTCAGTCTCATGCTCTGCCAGGGAGGAGGAGAAGCCGGGAGGAAGCAGAGACAGGACACCTGAACAAAACTGGCCAAAGGGCTATTCCATACCACAGCACATCATGCCCAGTATATAAACTGGGGGGAGTTACCCGGAAGGGGCAGATCGCTGCTCGGGTCGGGCTGGGTATCGGTCGGCGGGTGGTGAGCGGTTGTGTCCTTTTCCCTTGTTATTCCTCTTATCATTATTATTAGTAGCAGTAGTGGTTTGTATTATACCTTAGTTACTGGAGTGCTGTTATCTCAACCTGTGGGAGTTACATTCCTTCGATTCTCCTCCCCATCCCTCTGGGAGCGGAGGTAGGAGTGAAGAGCGGGGGTAGTGAGCAAGCGGAGGAGGGGGCGAGCGGCTGCGCGGTTCCGGGTTGCTGGCTGGGCTTGAACCACAAAAGTTTCTTTTGGCGCCCAACATGGGGCACGAAGGGTTGAGATAACAACAGATCTGACCAGAGTGTGTTTAATCATATTTGTGGTAAGCATTTATTGTTTTGGAATAATAGTCACTTGTTACAATGCTGATTTATTGGCTCTTGGAGTT
>NW_009939280.1:0-28672 GCF_000696875.1 Nestor notabilis | reverse complement strand
TAGCTGGACATTAAATTGGATTATTTTTTCCTTTACAAAACCCCAACATTTTCCAATTTGTTTCACACAAAATTCCACAGCAGGTACAGGCTGAAATGAAACTTGGAAGGAAAAAAAGTTGCACTATTTAAAAGACAGACAGCATAAGCTAGAGGAGAAAATAGAAAGATGCTCTAAAGATGTAATTCTGGTTTCCCCATGTACTGTCACAGTAGTAAGAAGCTGTATTTCAACAAGAACAAAGGCATTCTCCAGTATTAAAATGACTATGCTGGAATTGCTTATTTGCTTCTCCTTTGGTAGATGCTCAGCCCCCCCTCCCCAGCATTTACAAACCTAACTGATTTCTCAAGTACTCTATAAAAAATGCATTTAAGAGCCTATTGTGTTTTTAAACCATTGCAATAATGGAGCTTGTTCCAATTGAATTGCATGTCCTTCTATAGCAAGATCCCTTTACAAGCAGAAAGTGTCTTTGCTTTGTGAAAGCACATCAGCTGCTTCAGGTTCAAATGCATGTCTCTCTCCCTGAATATGATGCATGGCTGTGTTCTGTGCGTTGATTTTTATCTATTTCCTGCAATGCACCACTGCAGTAGGGAATTTCACAGGAGAACAAGGGGCTTGCCAATACCGCAGTCGTGTATTCCGAGATCTCCTACAAAATCTATTCCTTTACTTCACCATTCCCCTGTTGTCAGCAAATCGTGGAAGTGTTTTTAACTGTCCTATTAGGAAATGGATTGATCTAATCTGGTAGCACGTGACTTGGGAAGCAATGCAAGGAGCAAGTTAAGCAGACAAACCTGCCTGATGCTGTGCAGACTCTTATTAAACCCTGCCCGTGCTGCAGAGAGTGTGTTTTGCCCGGCATAACACTAAGAGATCGGATTCTTCATGTGTAAACAGCTCTTGGGAAGTTTGTCATGGAAATACTCTGGATAGCATCCTTTCAGAAATAAAAGGAACTTCAGGATACATAGGATCAAAGCCCTGAAGAGCCCTAGAGCCTGAGACAAGCCCAGCTATTGCAGCTTTCTTTTCTTTAACTACTCTAAGATGGCCATAAAAATATCTGAATTTAATTGGTCCACATCAAAGTCAAACCAATTCTGCTGGTAGGAAAGATGGATGGGATGACGCTACAGCACAGATTCTCTATGACATGGAATCATAGAACAGTTAGGATTGGAACAGACCATAAGATCATCCAGTTCCAACCCCCCTGCCATGGGCAGGGACACCTCACACTAGACTATGTCGCCCAAGGCTCTGTCCAACCTGGCCTTGAACACTGCCAGGGATGGAGCATTCACCACTTCTCTGGGCACCCTGTGCCAGCGCCTCAGCACCCTCACAGGGAAGAACTTCCGCCTTATATCCAACCTGAACTTCCCCTGTTTAAGTCTGAACCCATTCCCCCTTGTCCTAGCACTACCATCGCTGATGAAGAGTCCCTCCCCAGCATCCTTGTAGACCTCCTCCATACTAGAAGGCTGCTCTGAGGTCTCCACACAGCTTCTCTTCTCCAGGCCAAACAAGACTTGTGTATGAGACAAATACTCTCAGCAAAAAGGGGGACTAGTAGCAAATGAGCAGCAATAGAGTGAAAAGAGTGCTTCTGTTAGCAACTATTTGCTTTATAAAAACAACCCTACAAACAATACCACAGTAAGTAGGGTACATCGATTGTGAAGCCTCACCAAGTACTAGTCTAGTAGAAAACACTTCTGCTTTTATAAGCTTCCTATGAGTTATGCACCATTCTGCCAAGACTTTAAGAGTTACTATACATGATGCTTTATATCTACTGCAGCAAAGTGAGCCAACTGGTAGTATAGAGATTAACCCCACTGCTTACAGCTTTTCTGACAATTGTGGGTTTCAATAATGGTAATACAGCAAACAAAGTAGGCATAGAAGCCAACCTCTCTTCTTGCCATAAGAATAAAACATCCTTTTTGTCTAATAGGAGCTGAAGACAAGTTCTAGTCCCCTCCACAGTGCCTACAAGAAAAGCCATTACAAAACAATAAACTGAACTTGCCTTTTAGTTTTACAAGAGCTATAAAGAACATTGGCTGATTCTCCTTCCATAGACTAATCTGCCTAAAGCACCACGAATAATTCCCAAGAGGCATATTCCTCCCTTAGAAACATGCCAGAAAACACGCTGACACAGAAAAGACCACTAACCCCACACACTGAGCAGCCTTCATCACAGAACAAGTGCATCCTCTAGGATTACAAAGCAAGTCTTCTGGAGAAAATAACATCCACAGGTTCTCAATCAACACTGTTTTCACTAGCATGGAGCGTAAAACAGAACTATTAATGGACAAACTAGAAATGTTGTTTAATTCCACTTATGATATAGAATCATAGAATAGTTGGGGTTGGAAAGGACCTTAAGATCATCCAGTCCCAACCCCCTTCCACTCGAGCAGGTTGCTCCAAGCCCCTGTGTCCAACCTGGCCTTGAACACTGCCAGGGATGGGGCAGCCACAGCTTCTCTGGGCACTCTGTGCCAGCGCCTCAGCACCCTCATTAACGAAGAACTTATTCCCTACATCTAACCTGAACTTCCCCTGTTTAAGTTTAAACCTATTACCTCTTGTCCTATCACTACAATCCATGACAAAGAGTCCCAAGACATCAGCATCTGAGGACATATTTATGTTCACCTAATTGTATGTACAACTTCCTCTATGTATGTACAGAAATACTCTAAGCCAACTACCACATTACTGCCTAGGAACAGCCAGAGAATGAAAGCAAATTCTCAATATGCTTGCACAGAACATGCTTTGATATCTAGTAAGCTGAAGCTTAATGTTCCCTCACACCTCAGTACAAAACTAATTAATAATTCATTTTACTGGAGCAAAATAAGAGGCCTTTCATTCACTAGGGAACTTCCATGCAGCTTCACAAACCTGAAGTTATGGAGATAAGACTGAGGTGATGAGAACTGTACCCTTTAAAGGACTTAAGATTCAGCCAGTGGATATTCTGAACTCTGAAGACATGCAAGTCAGCTTAGAAAAACTGTTATTAAAGCAGTATGAAAATACAGTACCTTCTGGAAGAGGAAAGGAGTTTGTCTTTCTCACACTACATAGGCATTCACAAAAACTTGTTCCTTTATCCATTTAAAGAGTTTGCAAACTGCTGCAGTCCCACAGGAGAATCATTAGTGACAATGTTGGTAGGAAGGTGGGTGATAGTTTCATAGGAAAGAGTTTCTGTCTTTTTATATATAGGAATTACAGCCAATTATTATGTTTTAATACTTCATGCTGCATTTGGAACATTAACTTGTTTTGCCAGCCCCTCAAAGGAATGAGCTGGGAGGAGAGGTGCAGTTAAACTGCCTCTCAAGATCACATGAAATTCTAGCTCCTGCTGTTCAGGATGGCTTGGGGAAGGGATGCTTTTCAAGTAGAGAGACTGGGAACTACCTGAATGGAATCAAGCAACAACTAAAATCCCTCCAACCTAACTCCACCCCTCCAAAGAAATAAACACCCCCAAGACCCAACACATAACAAAAGCACATCACAATACATTCTCTATTTGGCACTTCACTAATAAGACTCAGTTCTGGAGCTGAGTTTAGAGCATCTTGTCCATATGTCCATATTCAGATTAACCTAGAGCAGGTCTCCAGGATGGATGGGGCCTTGAGTAACCTGGGTCTAGGTTACTAAAAGGAGTGCTACTGGCAAAAAAAGGTTGGGTTTTTAAGTCCCATTCACAAGTTTGTCCTTTTTAATACTGTAATTACAAATACAAGTCTTTGTATCTATTTGAGGTGTCATCATCAGTAGTTTTGACTTCAGGAAATTTACTTCGATTCTGATCAAGTCACAGTTTAATAAACATGAGGCAACCCTGGAAGTGAATGGAGTTGACATCCAGGCCCCAAATCTGTCCACTGACATTTGTGTAAAGAAGAAAGAAAGTCCACAGCCAAACTGCAGTGCAATTCTTTGAAGAGCAGCACTGAGAACCATCAGATTCAAATCTTTGTGTTGACCTCCAGCTCAGACTGCTGCCTAAAATGAATATGAGAACAGAAGAGCATTTATGTGCAGGTCAGATGCCACTCACCTTAGCAGCAAAGGGAGAAGCTTCTACTTATATAGCAGCTTTAAACTACATGAATTCACTAGAAGAAAAAAGTCTTGAAAGACTGTGAAAAAAGTCTTACTACTGTGAGAATAAATATCCAAAGAGGGTTAAAGATTGGTATTTTGGTTGTTATTTTTTATTATTGTTGTGGGGAGTTTTATTTCATTTCTAAAAAGCTACTGCGTCTTACTAAAACCACCTTCCCTGGAACCTAACAGCACAGTGGGATGTGGACAGAGCTTTGTATATTTGACTGGTACTGTATGAAAAGCTTTCATACTCATCAGTAAAGCCAAAGAAAAGGCCAGCCCGTGTCCCTTGTCCATGCTTCTGAGCATGGCAGCTTCAGCTGTAAACCAGGTCCAGAGTGTCTAGAGGAGAGGAAAAGGCAGGAGGGTGCAAAGCCCAGACTTACAGAGTCTGAGGAATGAGGGGAACTGTGCAGAACCCAAACTGCTGCTGTCACCTGCAAGGACAGAGAGGCAGAAGCATGCTCCCTGCAACACACTGCAGATTGACACAGTGCTAGCCTTGTACCAAAGGCTCTGCAGCCCTTGAGACCAAAGCCCCCAGTACAATGCATCTGCTACAGGTAACAGCCACAGTAAGTCTGTCTTTGTCTACAGCTAAGGATGTATGATCCAACAGTCTCCAAACCTGTGAGCAACCACAGGAAACACAAAATAGTAGTCCTTTCCCCGTTGGCAAATGTTTTCTTAAGAAGAAAACATCTCACATTGCTCACAACTACAAAATCTGAGACAGAAGAAAAGGGCCATAAGAACTAAAGCATTCTTAATTTCCACAAATATATGAAGAACAATCTTGCAGCAACAACCCCAGTGCCCCTGTCATAGACTTGTAAATAGTGATACATTACGATTGTGAAATAGGATTTCTGTTCCATGCTTCATAGAATAGGTGGGTTGAAGGGACCTTAAAGCTCATCCAGCTCCAACCCCTGCCACGGACAGGGACACCTTCCACTAGAGCAGGTTACTCCAAGCCCCTGTGTCCAACCTGGCCTTGAACACTGCCAGGGATGGAGCATTCACCACTTCTCTGGGCACCCTGTGCCAGCGCCTCAGCACCCTCACAGGGAAGAGCTTCTGCCTAGTGTCTAATCTAAATCTACTCTCTTTGATCATGTAACACTTTGTTCATTCATAACGTGGACCAAACCTGAAAGGCACGTGGCTGAATTTCAGAGAGTCTGAGCACTTGTTTTATCAACTTGAAAGGTAGCTGCAAGACTGCAGCAACCCTGAAAAGCAGCCCATCAGTAGACTCCAGCTAAGTGCTCCATGTTGATGGCATGCCTAATCTCCTACAGCAGGAGATGAAGATTTGACAAGAACATTTTGTGCTGACCAGCCAGCCTCTGCTCTCTTCGCTTGTCTTCTCTACTTAGGAGATGAAGTGCTAAAACCTTACTTCAATATCAACGTTCCCTTCCACAAAAGCTCATCACTTTAGTTTAGCACTGTTTACATGCCACAAGTATTATGTCCCCATCTTTTTAGTAGGCTGCTTGATTACATAATGCCACATGTTGAAAACAAAAATTAGTAGATTATAGTGTTTGGTTTCATTTATGGCCATTGTGCTTCGTTTGTCATTTAATGCAAGAAGTGTTCACTTAAAGCAAGGATATAATAATGCATTAAGACAAAAGACATACAGACTGCAGCAGCCAGCTGGGCTCAGTGGCCAGGAAAGCTTATGAGGCAAAGCACATGCTTTTAGCTAGAACACACCTTCTGCATTCCAAAAAGAAATCCCAGCAGGACAGCAAGCTTTCGCAACACTGGGATAAGAAAAGCAGGCAGAAACCATCCCAAGCTGTTAATGACAGTGAAGGCCTGTTTCATAATATCAACAACATCTTTCTTCCTATTTTTCTTGCTCTTTAAAAGACAAAACAAAACCAAGGCACCTCCCCTTTGCCATGTGTTGAAAAGAAACCTCTCTCTGCAAAAGCTTCCTCTATCCTCTACTGTTCCAAAGACAGACGTTGGAAGGGCTGCAGAAGAAAAGAATGAAAATGCAATTAAGTGCAGATAATGTCACTTTCACGACTAAACCACCTCCTCCTTCCTCGATAGCAAGCATGAAATCATAGCCAGAGCTGTAAGCATTATACAAGCTGTGTAAACACCAGTTTCTTTCTGAATTAACTAGGTTTCATAAAATTCTAATGCCTCTATTAAAATATGGAAGATGGAAGAGGAAAACAACGCTTCAGCCAAAGAGCTACTCAATCCTAGCATGCAAAAAACCCATCCACCTTCATGCTACTAAACAGCAGATGCTGAGCCTCCTTCTAAGTGCCTTCAGGAGAATAAGAAGTACAAAACCCAAAAAAAAAAAGCCAAAAAGAAACCAAACGCAACTCAACATTTCTATGGGGTAAAGACTTATGTTAACAAAGCAACTGGGGAGTTCCCAGGACCATTTCTGGTAGCCAGTTCCAAACACTTGTTAGTGACCTTTTGAAAGGAGCACAGCTTTGACCATACAGAACTGAGTAACTGAAAAGCTGAGGTTAACAACTTTAAAATTCCCTAAAACTATTCCAGTTCTTGAAACTGTTCAGAGCTCTGCAAACTGTTCAGGAACTGTCAGGACAGAACACTTCTGACACGATGCTGTTGTTTCACTCCATGATGCATCTTTCTGACAGTACTTCAGAAACTGATCATGTGCACGTTGCTTCACCTTCTCCCAACAGAACAACCTTTAAATATTAGAACTCAAGTTACAAGACAAAGAAAAATGTTTAAAGGTGCTGAAGAACATCTTAAAATTATATCCAAAACAAGAAATGCTTACACCTTCAGCAGTTTTAACTAATGCCATTACATGTCATAAGTGGGAGTATTAAAACACAATACTCTAACTACTAAGATGCTCTACTATGTGTTATGTCTGTGTCCTGTAAGCAAGAAAAAGGAATGTGCTACATGATACATAATGTTTTCCACCTCTTTTTGATGAAGACATGAAGATTGCTATTCAAGATTCAATTCTGTCCACTGCCAGAGTGCTGAAGAACAGTACTTTGATGTAAAGACAATCTGCCTGTCAAAGTTAATGAATTACTCCAGTTATTCTTTGATTAATCACACAGAAATTAAGAACACAGAGAAAAGGTTCTCTGAAAAATTGCCTCTCTCTTTAGGAAGTTTGCAGGCAACTTCAAGTGGTTTTCATCAGCACTGTGAAACCGTGCCTGGGCATTTCTTCCTCAGTAATGAAATCATTCTTGGAATTAAAGTGCCAAAAGATTTAATCAGAGCAGGATTTCCTGATATCCCATTTGTGATAATCAAGTGATGGCAGTGGTAACTGATGGGGGAAATGGGGGGACAGCACTGCCAATGTGTGTTTAGCCCAAGATCTGCATTGAGACTCCCTAGTTCACCAATCCCAGGTAAAAATTATCTCCTAAGTAAAATGCAGCAAAGATTTATCAAGTGGCATTTATCACATGGCCCTATGGACAAGTGTTTTTGCACAGCAAACTCATCGCTAGAGTTTTGCCAGAGAGAAGTCAAATGATGACACTAGAGACAGAGAGGAGAAAAAAGATTCACATAGTGGACAGGTCAGGAATGCTGTGAAGAAAGGAGGATACCAGAGCTCAAGTGTGACGACTTCTTAGGTATCACACTACTGCAAGCAACTCCTTTAGCACTTGGTACAAGAAACATGAAGTATAAATGCTTCATGGTGCAGTGTCTAACCACTGGAACATTTAAATCCACAAGCTTTTAGTGCAGCTAAAAGTTCATTTCACCATCGACGGAAAGATTCATCTCCAGTTTCATGTAAGAGTCTATGTCATGAAAACAAAACCAGTAACCCCCAAATGACATCCCTGGTAACAAGTAAGCAGGAATAGCTATTTGTATTTATCCCAGCTCAGTTTTTGTTTCAAGAAACAAACAAAAAGCCAAACATTTTCCTCTCTAGATCTTGCAGAACAAGAGTATGACAAATAAGTTCAAACCTGTTTCAGCACTTCATTCATGTCTCCCTTTTCCTTCACTGGCTCTTGAGAAACTTTGCATTGTGCAAAGAACTATCCCATCTACATGAATCTCCCTTGTCAAATGAAAATACAACTTACATACATATATACACATATACGTGTTAAAGTGTAACCATTCTACTTTGAGGAAAGAAAAGGGAATTTGAATCTCAGTTTCCTGTAAGAATGGTTTCAGAATGTACTTCCTGTACTCTTGAGTACACGAGGAGGTCCAGGAAGCCACTGCAAATTTTCAGTTAAAAAATAGAATCTGAACACAAGTATAATTTGTATGATAGGAATAGATACGTTTTTTATAGAGGCCTTGCTCTATATATGTCTATTTATATTAAGGCCGCAGACACTCAGTGGTTAGCAACACACGCTTGGACAGAAGCATCTCAGTTTCTGCAAGACCTGAGAGACATGTACAGAGAGATAAATGTGCAAGGAGAAACTACAACACATCCATCATTTATTGAATGTTCCAGAGCACATGCACCTGACAAATCAGTAGCATGAGGCATTTTAATAAGAACAGTGCCTGCAGAAGATGCTTGAAAGCAAAAGCTGAGTCTGCTCATGCATTACAGGTGATTGCCAGCAACTACTCACATGCCATTGATTCATTCGGACAAGGTAGTCACAGCTACAGTTACTGTCACATTTGCCAAGCATAAAACAACGTCACTTTGATTCTACCTGACATTAGCAAATACTAAGCCCACAGCATGTCCATTAACACTAATAATTAAGTAGTGTTTCATTTACCAAGAGCAGCTGCACAGGAAAGCTGTAGGCTGCTTTCAGCAGAAAAGTTACTCAGGTATAACTTAGAGTTTATCTTATCAGAAGACTAAAGGGTCCCATGAATTTCTGTGTGAAGCACAACACAGAAAAGAACTTTAGCTCTATAAACATGGTAACTGTGATTTAAACAATCTGTTTGTAAAGTAAAAATCATAGATGTAAGGACTCCCAACTGAAAAAATGACACAATTAGAGCATGCATCGGTGGAACAAACTGCTTTTTAACTCTTATGGCAAACACAGAATCAGAGACTCCCAGACTGGTTTGTGCTGGAAGGGACCTTAAAGCTCATCCAATTCCAACCCCCTGACACGGGCAGTGACATCTTCCACTAGAGCAGGTTGCTCCAAGCCCCTGTGTCCAACCTGGCCTTGAACACTGCCAGGGATGGGGCAGCCACAGCTTCTCTGGGCACCCTCACAGGGAAGAACTTCTTCCTAATGTCTCATCTAAATCTGGACACTTAGAGCTGTGAATGAAATATCTGTTTGAGTCTGAAAACAGGACAGGAAAGCAACATCCAAGCACTCTTCAAGTACAGCTTCAGATTTGAAATAATGCTCCCAAACAGATGGGAAAAGAAGGCTCCAGCATTCACATACTTGGAAAAAGATTCCTGCCATGCCTACAGTAGAAAATACTGACATCTTGATAAGCCTAAAATATGGGGCTTGAACACATGTGGAGTGAGTTACGCCAACATCAGTGTAACTGTTCTGTGTACCAATGTAAAGCTGCCTGCAGGATGAGCTTTTTATTACAAGGCTGAATTGAAAACTAGAGATAAAGCTACATCTGAAAACTAGAGACAAAGCTACATCAGCAGCTCTTTTAAATTAAAGAAGAAAAAAAAACCAAAAACAAACAAAAAGGATTATTGGAAAATATAGTACCATAGCTGTAAGGTCTCACAATCCACTGTGCAAACAGGTTCTTCTGTTACTTGGTTTAGAATGTAAGGCAGTCACCTGAACCAGAGGGGCTTTTACAGCTCATATAAGCTTATTCCTGGACCAACTCAACACTTCTCCCTAAGGTGTAGCAATTTGAACATCAGAAGTTCAAACTCACAGGCCACTATGTAAACAAAAGACGTAAGAAAAAGCCTGTTTCTTTGCCACAGGGTGCTAGGTAAAGAGGAGGAGGAAAGGAAAGCAGTCCTATACACATGAATTCCAGCTGCCCAAGACTGCTGGGCAGGCAGATAACAGAAATAACCACAAGTCCATTCAGAGATAAGAAACCATTCTGCAGTTCCTCAGAAAAGGGATTAGTACCGCTGAGGATCTGCAGGCATGACAAGATGATGAGCTGCAACACCTTAACATACAGATTTGCTGTGTTTGATAAATATTCAAGCTACAGTCCATCCTCAAAGCCACTGCACTGCACATATAGTGAAAAAGACGGCTTTGGGGAATTTAGAACCAATTCTTCATTATTTTAGTCCCAAATTAACTAAAACAAGTGTGTCCTTTCATATTTTACGTATTGGTCAGACTTCACCTCTAATGGTCAACATAATAATGAAGACTGTACAGACTTAGTGTTGACTAAAATACTACCACTAGGAGAGGACTGGAAAGGTCACCCTCCTCCTCTGGGGTTATTCTCCTAATGTGTTTTTGACAAGAGACTGAAGAGCAGCACTCTGCAGTAATGACAAACTTTCAACGGCGACCCCTATTTCCATCATTCTTCAACAAGACTCTTGGGGAGGAAGCAGAGGAATTACATATGCATTTATAAGAACACTACTGTCTCCATTCACCTGTTCTTTGTAGCAGTTTCATCTTTCCATCTTTACAGCAAAAGAAGATACTCTCTCTCCTTGGGCAGTTAGATTCTGCTTCTACTAAGGGGAAAAAAGAAAAGGCAGAAACAACAGCTATTTCAAGGCATAGCAGTTCTTTATTCCAAAGGTTTAATGCAGCTCTTTTGCTGCCAAGCATTCTCTTCAAAAAGGAGGGGAAAATAATTCAGAGTAACCATTAATATTGCATATAATTAAAGGAACTATTAAATTCCTCTTCTAATTGAGCAAGAGGAGACAGGAACACTGAGAACCATACAGGGTACCAAAACAGACAAAGGCAGGGGGGTGGGGGGGTGGGAAGAGTTATGCATGTGGTCTGGTTGTGCTGCTCTGACAAAACACAGCAGACCTTGAGTCCTCTCTAAATGATCATTAAAGGGGTGAACCTGAACCTTAAAAAAGCAGAGAAGAAACAGATTCTCTATTATACTGGATACCACACACCTTGAAGGCTCACATATCACCATTCTCCACTTTTCCTTCCTAAGGTTAAGCAAATTATCATTGACTAGATCTGTGTGGGGTTTATATATACATATATATACACACACATACATACACACACACACAAAAAGCCCCACTAATTAAAGTAGAAAATCCGTGGCACTGATATTCTGTGCAACAAAATGAAGTCTTAAAACCTCAACATTCAAAATGAGACTTCAAAAGGTTTAGATTTGGAAACATTTATATTAGCAAAAAACAATCCCCAACAGCAACTTCACAAGCAAGAAAGAACTAAGTGTTCTTACAGGCTTCTAAATACCAAACCACATTTTCTCGTCACACAATTCTGGTCCCTTATGACATAAGATAAAGTTCAATAGGAACCTTCCATGAGATAGTGGGATTGAAATGAGAAATAAATGTTAAAACTAGCTGACAACAGTTATTTGCACTTTTAGTAAACTCTAGATGAAGTCACAGTATGATTAACACTAATACAATGGCACAGCAACTGTTCAGCGTACCAGTACTTAACAACAGATTGCAGACTGGAACAACTCAAATGACATTCTTCTTTTGTGGTTAATAACATGGAGAAGGGGAAAACTTTACCAAAAGCAACTCCCAAACCAGCCTGTACAGACATTCTGACTTCTTTTAATCTATTAGTTACCTACAGATTCACATACACTTAAAACACCAACTCAATGCAAAACACTGCCTAATAGATGAGACAGAACGGTGCAAAAAGGCTTGAGAAAGAAAGAACCAACCCCACGCTTCAAACACAGCCCCTGCTAGCAAAACTAACAACATTAGTGCTTTGTTTGCTGATCATGCATGTGTGTGCTACAATTACAGTTTTATTGCCCTGTATTTTGTTCAAATACACCCCCACTGTATCTGGGCACAAATGTATGCTTCAAAAAAATATCCATGGAGTCATTAGAGAAGCTGTAGAAACTTACTACATTGAGTAGTATTTCTGTAGTTTCTCCCAAGAAATATTAACAGAAATCAGATGGCATGAGCAGTGCTTTTGGTGGGACTTAAGAGTAAACTCATTTGGTTTCCCAATTTAAAAGGAGTTATCACTCCCAACTGGCTTCTCACCAGCCAATATAATGTTACTTCAAGAGTCTCTCCAAAACCAAGGAATGATGGTAGAATCAAGAACTTTTCCATGCTACTGCAGCACCAAAGTGACAGGTTCTTGGTTTCCAGACTCCTTTGTTAAGTGGTTTTAGATTTGAATTGCAACACACGCATCACTTATGTGTCACTTATCACTTATGTTTAACACACAACTATGCAACTACACAGACTCTGCATAGAATTTAAGCATTTCAGACAAAGACAAGAAAAGCAAAAATGGCCATCCATACAAAAAAAGCTGTGTTCATGCAAACAGGGAGGTGAAGCCACATAGTAATTTCTGATGACAATTATAACATCCTTTGGAGAAAGGAAACTTGGCCAACAGTGTCTGCACCAAGGCCTCATGTTAGCAAACATGGATGAGAACATGTTGCTGGGATGGACACAATCAGCAATAGCACCAACCAGCAGTCTGGCAGAATGAAACAACAGTAGTATTTCACCTTTGAGATACAGAGGGATGGTTACATGGGAACGGCACTTGGCTCATTCTGTGCTGCTCAAGCAGCTGGTCACTAGTTACGTCCCTGGTGTATCCTCAGTGCTTACACCAGGGATTTCCTCAACACTCTGTATTATGCAGAATGCGGGACGGTGCCCCTGCCCATTGCAGTGCATTGGGATTAGATGATCTTAAGGTCCTTTCCAACTCTGACTATTCTATGACACTCTTTGCCCACCATCTCCCCACTTAAATGAAGAGGCTTTATTTCCAACTCCCTCCCTTTGTATTAGATGCTGTATGGGCTTCCATCTCTCTCTAGTTTCAGTTTACTTCCTTTCCATACACATTTAATCAAGTGGATATAAGCAGGAGACTGAACTGCAGAGAAGCCTGAGCAAGACAAAAGATGGATGGCACGGCTTCCGTGTGCTCTGCCTCCCCCTCTGAATTTCAGTTCTCTCCCCAGATCAGCATAGATGGTCTGCTGGTACCCACAGCTTCCCCTTCAGTGAGAAGTCATCTGATGCAATCTCCCAAGTTACCACATTGCATTCCAACACAGAAACGTCATCAAAAGGTAGGACTCCACAGGCTCTGCCCCAAAGCTGCAAATGACTGAGGTCCGAAATCAGTCAGTTCAAGCAAACAGATAAGCTTAATGCTTCTTGTCTCCCAAGTGAACAATTGAAGCTGGGAAAGGGACCAGCTACTTTGGACTTGATCCGAAACTGCAGTCTCACTGGGAAAGAGAGAACTAGGGATTTAACAGTATTTGCTTTCCTTGTCCTTCCCCATACTACAAGAACATTAACAGTTTTCAGAAACTCTGAATTATTTATTGCCACCCCCAACATACAAATATTCTTTGGCAGATGAGGCGCGCTTTTTAGAATGCTCTTCTGTTGATCCAGCTCATCCCTGTTTCCAAAACCAAGACAGACTTCCCAACACTTTCTGCTGGTACACTAACAGCTCATTAAAGCTCCAGACCCCTTAAGCAAAGTTAATGGAATGGCAGGAGTTTGCGCATGCTCAGCACAGCTAAAATCAACAACAACAAAAGTGTTTGCTATTAAAAATAACCCCAGTACAATCTGAATCTTTGGAAGGACAGAAAACTCATCTGGCAATTTGTTCTAAGCAAATCCCTCACAGGAATGGCACCAGTAATAAATTCAACACCTATAATGCACACAGCAAGACCGAGTCAGCCTTAATCTATCATTCACTCAGATGCACCAGTGGAAGCCAGAAACAGGCCCCAGAACTCAACCTTTCTTCATCTCCAAAGAGCTGTGCAGGCTTTATCCCAGCAGCACAATAAAGTTGTCTGGGCTCTTAAAGCCCCTGTGCACAGGAAAACAAAAGGCTAATACATAGGCACCAGCACTGGGATGGGGGTGACAAGGGAAAACATGGGCATGAGGGAGAAAGTGAATTACTTGAGTCTTTTACCTGAGCAAAAACCAGAACTGCCTTGGCACACATCACTTGAAAAACCAGTTAAGGGCCTGAAGCAAAAGCAGGGGATTCTTGAGAAAAGTATTACAATTGCAAATCACCAGTAATCCCACATAGAGCAGAGCAAAAGTATTACATGAGATCCCAGTCAGGTTTCTAGTTCTGATCTCTTGCTTTGTTTCTATGGTTATAAACACACACAGTGTTTTGTGGACAAATGCATAGTCTTTATGCTTTACAGCAGGATTAAAGAATTTGGGAGTACTGCCTCAGGCCTTCCTAAGAGTACCTCAAGTTACTGAAAAGCCATCCCTGCCCCGTAAAGAGATGGTTTACTCAGGTCTAAAAAGTCCTTCCTAGCTCTGATTTTCAAGATAGCATTGCCTATAATCTGGTAGTGCAAATAACAGGCACAAGGAATGACAAGTAGGGAATGCTGCATGACATCAGTTGGATGATACTTGAGTGAGCTTTCCAGCACGTTTGCCTGGATCTTGACCTATGGTAAACCAGTCATAAGAATTAACTTCATGGCAGCTTCTATTAAAATGTAAGCAAGGATAAAGTTACTGATGCCACAATGCCCAGCCACTGGACATGATGAGATTTATACTGGAAAAGCACTGGGACAAGTGTGTTAGTAAATTTATGTCAGACCGAACAATCAGTAAATCTCATTTTGCTGGTAATCAAACACCACCGTGCATAATAGGTAAGGGGCTTATGACATGACTTGCATTTTCTTACAGCATGGATAGAAGGGCAAATGTTAAGTTGTTCTGGAGGAACTTGGATCCTATATCAAAAAGCCGCCAATCTTCCTCTTCAGAGCTCTACAACGTCTCAGTGACAGCACAGGTACTGATATAAGGGCTTGCAGAAGCCTTACAAGGGACACCTATGACCAGTAGCAGTGGTGATCTGTAGCCTGTGATCTGGCTTACAGCAGCCTTTTCCAGTAAGCCCAAATAACAAGGAGTTTTTAAGTTACTGCCATAAATCCCAGGAACAGGGTATGTATCCTTGGGCATTTACAGCAATGTAGAATAGAAAATCTGAACGAGATAAAATTATAACCACCTAACCTAGCTAAAGTAACCTAACTAAACCAAGCAGCATCTTATAAGCCAGTGGCCAGATGTGCTGGCCATTGTCAAACCAGAGTTTGCAACGTTCCTCCTTCTTTTGAGAGGTGGTAAGGACACAGATGGCAGAAGAAGTTCCATTTCTTCAGAATCAAGGCAATCAAGTCAGTAGCACGTGTTGTTAAGGAATAAAACTTCCACAGCACCTAACTGTCACAGAGAACACAACTAGAACAGCAAGGGGACATTAATACCTTTTCAATTCCCCTCACCTTCCTTCCTTTAACCTGGATGAAAACCAAAACTTCCCTAAAAGCAAAACCAGCAAAATTAGCCACCACCGGAAGTCCATCTACCTCTTTCCTAGTGCTCCACAGGAATGTGTTTCATTCTGTGACAGTTTTTCCTCCCTAAAGTCAGAACAGTCATAAAAAAGGGGGAGGGGAGGTTGATTGCACCAGTTCTACAGCATCTGGCTATGCAAGAAGACTCTTGAAATAATTCTCTCTGGTGTAGCATATAGCCAACAAATCTGGCGAGAAGGATCTTGAAGCATGTGTTGCTGTGACAGCAACGAATTATCACCCCAGTCTGCAGCAAGATTAACGCTTCCAACCTTGGCATGAAGAGCAGTGTGCCCAGACAGCGTGGCAGGAGGAGCACGCCATCATTGGACTCGAAAGGGTGGGCTAACGTTAAGGAGTTAAGAGCATGGAAATGCAGACGTTGCCTGAACTGTAAACAAACAGATCAGTCCTAGAGGGAAAAAAAGCCAAAACAAAACACCAGCGTACAGCTAAAGAGGTAGGAACACCAATGGAAACTCAAGGTATGGGAGAAAGGAAGAAAAAGTAGACATTGAAAACAAGGAACTGCCTATGATGGAGGATGTGCTCCAGAGAACAGTTACAGAACAAGAATAAAAGTCAGGGAACAGTCCACCAGATTTCTTCTGCTTAACAGGAAAAGAAGTATCCAGTCAAGCCAACCTGACATGAAATAAGCTGCTCTGAAAGCTACAGAGTTTGTCAAACCTTTCATGTTCTACAACAGCACATGCCATTACCTGTGAGTTAAGTGCAGATACAAAACCAGCTATGGCCTCACTGAAAGTCAGAGATGACACTACATCAAAACCTACTCTACCAAGGAGTTCTGTTCAGGAGAGTCATGTTCCTCCATTCCACTTTTCCAGCTGACCAAGCACCACAAAGAGAAGAAACTGAAACAAAGCTCCTTACCATAAGTTTCTCCAAACAAAAACTGCACAGGGAAGTGAAGAAAGCAAAGCAGCTGAGGAAAACATGGTGGAATCTCCTTCCTGACTGAACAATCACAAAACACAGACCTTCTATTGCTCTGCAGAGTTGATAAGGACTATAAAGCATGACTTCTCCTCTTTGTTCTATAAATGCAGTTTGGAGATTCCACCAATCATGAGCTTCAGCTCTTGATGCAACTTCACTTTGCCTCATGAACCAGAAGAAATGTGTAATAATAATGCTCCTAGAACTGATTTCACACACGGTGTGTTCCAAGATCTGAAGTTGAAGGAAATACTTCAAGTTAAACAGGGTGAGGTGAAGCATATGAAAAGGTGAGGTGAAGGGATTCAGCGCTGAGAAAAATCAGGACAAAAGGAACATGTTACAATTTCCTTGAAAAGCTTTAGTTCAAACACATACCTGTAAGTAGATATAATGTACCTCCAAGCTCTCAAATATGACAGCATGAGAGAGAATTCAAAGAACAGTATGTGTTGAGGATTTTGCAAGGAAGTGATTACATCTCACCTACTATCTTGCTAGGAAATCAGCTCCAATTCCCCAAGATTAGAAACTTCTCTGGAAGTAAAAAGGTAACAAAACTGTTGTCTAGCAAAGAGGAGGAGTAAACACTGAGTTGCAGCAGATCCTGTAACTGAAGTCAGTTTGAAAGAACCTACTTTGTAAAGAAATCAGTGAAATGCATCTAAAGCTTTTTAATAGTGCTTGTAATGACGAAATTCCCGCTGTCTTGGCCGGAAGGACCAACCTCCATCCGAGGGGCACAGTTTAGTGTGGTATCTTTTATCAGAAGTTTTAATACCTTCATTTGGTAAACTGACTTTATAGGTCTTACCAAAGGAAACTAATTTCTTGGAATACCAGTGAAACCTGTTGTTGGTGTTACTGCACAGTATTCAGTAGGCCTGCTGGTCCACCTCAACCCTGTGGCCTTTGTATTCAGGTGCAAGCTTACTCAGAGTAGTCTCCCAGCAGCAGCAGAAGAGTTTCATCTGCAGAAGGTGCACCCCAAAAACCCCACGCGTTTGAAAATCCCCATCTTGTGGAGATGAGGACATCAAACGGGTGAAACTCCCTGAAGACCTGTATTACCTGATGGCTGCTCAAACAGTAGATGGTTTCTAGAGGAGCCAAGATACACCAACTTACCCAGTGCTTCATCACACTCTTGCCACAGAAGAGTTTTTTCTAATTGCCCCATTAATGCAGCTAACGCTTCTAATCCCAGCCCAAAATAGCTGGCAAGCCTGGATTTGACTCTGCTGGTGTTTGCTGCACAGATAGTTGATACAACCCAAGATGCTGGAAAAAGAAATCCCTCCTGAGGTGCATAAGCCTATTTTGGTCAGGTATTTCAAGCATCTGAAATAACCACACTCGCTCAATATTAAGATAGACTTTCTTTGGTTTGATTATCTGCTCAAGCTATGGAATTTAACATTTCACAGATGCAGTAGGGAATCATAAAACTAGAAAAAGGAGATACTAATGCACTCAGAATGTTTCAAAAGCTGAATCCTGTATTATGCATGTCCTCAGCAAAGTCAGAAGACCCACAGAGCTCTTAGTCAAATCCTTTCCATGGCTGCACAAGAGCAACCAAGTACCAGCACAACCAGTTGCCAAGGGATACCCTGATGGGGTTGCAGAACCAGCACCTCTCACTGAGGCAGCATGTTAGGGTGTTGCTGGAGTGCTGCCTTGAGGCTGCTCTAGGCTATGCAAGGGAGTAGGTCAGAGGAAAACCAGTACCTTGAAGAGCTCATTTACAGTCCTGTTATCCCATCATCCCCAACTCTATGCAGCATGAGCATGATCTAGGTACATGCCCTATGACCAAATGCTTTGAACCAACGAAAGTTAAAATATCTTTAGAGAGTTTGATTACAAAAGACAAATCTTAACTTGGAGACAGGCCTGTTTAAAGAGGCAAACAAGTGGCTTATAACTTGATTACTCAGAAAAACACCATTTCATTAAATGTAATATGAAAAGTAGATTTGCTATAATAGCTGATCACAGATTACAGGCATTCTACACTTCCTGCATCATTTATTATTCACTAGGAAACTGGAGCAGAAGCAAAATATTGTCTAATAACTGCAGACTAAGTTCCACGCAACAGACTCAACACACAGCACTACACGGGTGAAACCCTGCAACACTTACAACAGAAGGTACCATCACACAACTGTAGCAGTAACACTTGTCACTTCTGCTAAGAAGAAACCTTTTGTACATGGATAACATTCAAACAGAGTCAATCTGTCAGTGGCAAAGTCCAGTGGAAGCAGTGGTGGTTACTCAAACTGCCATATGCAGCCTCTGAGCATCACCACTCAGGTCCTGTCCCATCACCCAGGCACTCCTCCCCTCAAGCTACCAACTCTAGAGCTGCTTCCTCAACCCTGCATTGACACATAACATGGTAATATTTCACCTGAATTGGCTCTAAGAGGAGGAAAATATTATTTTTCATCTTTATCTGTTCTGGTTCATAGCACAATCACATCAACCTGATGCAGCGTGTGGTACAACAGCGAGAACAGGCAACCAAGAGCTGGTAATTCCTTAGACTGTTTGGGGAGGCACACATACAGCCACTCCTGAAGAGCTGGATTTCAAGCTCCCCACTCACCAATCTTTGGTGATAATGAACTGAAAGGTACAAATTTCACATCCCTTGCTCTCCTCTGGTAAATGAAATACTGCCCTGTCCCGTATCTGAATGACAATTTTCTTTATCCAAACCATTTGCCAATTCCTTCACCTACGTGTATCTCAGTAGTACCCACATACAGAACTAAGTTTGAAATTTTAACTCATTTTGGTTTATATTTTCAGATTTTGTAACTCAATTTCTTCATACTGTCATTTCTTATGATCTTTTTACCACTGCTTAAAACTGTTTGCTTGCAAAAGGATTTCAACCTACAGGTACAACGTCCTTACAGAATTAAATTGCTCATTTTATAACAAGTTGCTGTAATAAAGTAGTTCTTCAGGGTACTGCTGAACTGGAGTTCTGTTTTTCTACAGTCAGAGTTTTGCAGCACTCAGCCTAAGACAGACAAACCCCCACTTTCTACTGCCTGGTATCTTTCAGTAATGGCCTGAAAACTTACATTCCAATTACAAGACGTCCCCGAGACCTCAGACACAGCAGGATCTCTCCCCAAAAGTTTCCTTTCATAGAATACTTAACTACATGGGTGAACAATGCTCCTTGTGTATTTCCCTTGTTCACACTCGACACTATTTCACAGATAGACAGTGATACACTCTGTGTCATCATGAACTCTGGTACCACTCCATCACACATTGTGATTTAGGCCCCTTCCATTAGCAAACAAGCGGTTGAGAGCAACTCTTCTGCATGTGCAAGTTTGAATCAGTTCTGGTGGCTGAATCAATGCAGAAAAATTACAAAGAAATGAAGAAATTGAATTTCTTGGGACAAATCTGGAACTCACACATCAGGCAATGTAGTGGAATTACTACATGACAAAGAAACACATTGCGAAGGGCAGTAAGATAAAGTTACACTGGACAAAGTGTAAGATCAGTTTCCATAGGGAACAAACAGCCTTGTAATGACAGAAGAGCCTTGTTCCTCTTCACACCCATAACTGCAATAGCTCTTGAAACTATTTTCCCTGCTTTCCTCATTCTGTTCTCCACATCGCTGTTAAGATCATCCCACAACCAAAACCACAAAATGTAGTCACGAATGACCAAAGAACTGAGTGTTATTCAGAAAACATACCCAATAATAAGCTTTTGGGGGAAGGATGCTTGCTAAGAGAACATGACAGAAGTCAGCATTATACAGAAAACAAGATTACATGAGACTTTCACCTGGTCATTAGCTGTCAAGCAGGACAACGACCCAGTTTCTGAACAGAAGTGAGCAGTAATATGAAGATAACGAAGCACAGCAAAGCAAAACACAAAACTTTAAGACAAATCCTGCATTTGTCACTGGAGGGCACAGGGTCACCAAAACCTCACCTAACACAAACAAGGTACTGAAATCAGTCAGCTATCTCAGCTGTCTTCACTTAGGAAGTTGTCATACATCTGCTGTGCAATAAATCTTACGTTTAGTTACCAGTGATATTCTAAAGGTCCCTGACCATCAGACTTGCATGCAACAAGTCTGAATGCACAGGACAGAAGCACAAATTGTAACTAGACAAACTTTGTGAAACAACATTAGGTGGTTCAAAGACACAAGGAGAGGAAGATTCATCCATTTTTTTAACAGAAATTGGGGCAGAGGAAGGCAAAAATAAAGGTTATAAGCTGCTGGTTTCCTCTCCTTGTGCTCCTACACACTGAAGCAATAGAATTCAAGTCTGTACTTTATTCAGACCAAAAGCCCTTTAGAAACAGAAGCAAAACATACCTATAAAAGCCCTGGAATTCAGTAAGATGAATCCAAAGCCAAAACCTATTTTAAAAAGGCCACTTGGATACATGAGGTGACAAGTAAGGCAATCACCACAGATGGAATTTGGTGCCACGTCGTTGTTCGGTACTCATTCCATCATTCCCAGCACTTAACTGCATTCAAATACTGCTGGGACTTCCATGTGTTTAGGCAAAAATTAAGTTATTTATTAAGTTACTACTGATTTGGTAACTTTTGCTCTTTGAATTCATACATGCTACTTTTTAAATTGTGGATTAACATATATATACGGATGGATGAAAACTTGGTTTAATATATTTGGGCAGGAGTTGCAACACAGAACTCCAGATTAAGACACTAATGAAAAAGAGATATTCTAATAATCTCTTAACTGAAATGTAGATCAATCATCTCTACAGTTTAATTCTACATAAATACAACTCACTGAATTCAAGAAGAGTTACATTTTTGTATGTATTTGCAGAAGAGCTCAGTGTGTGGGCAAACCAACACTGCAAACACAGCACAGTGTAAGAACGAGACTGCGTAAGCACAGCTAAACCCAGGCTCTGTCTTCAGAGTTGCTACAGAAGCAGTGTCACATTTAGTGAACTGCTTCTCACTACAACTTTTAATATGAGGCTATTTAATATATTTGACAGAATATATGTCAGAATTTGTTACGGGACATGAGAACTTGCACTAGCCCCAACAGTGATGCTAAAAAACTCTGGTTTTTAACTGTGTTGAAAACAATTTGTTACCGTGTCCACTTTTCTCCTTTTGAGTTTCACCTTATCCAATACCCACATTTTTTACTCAATGACATATTCAGTGCACTTTAAACCTTCACAAAAACATTTCCCGGGGATATGCTGACATCATCAGTGATACTATGTAAAAGGTAGACAAGAAGAGCCATGTTAATTTCAAGCTCCACTAAACACAGGAAAGGAAGAGTGAGAAGAGGGGAGAAAAGTCATTCTTACCAACTTGGAAAAGCAGCAGAGACAGGAAGAAAAAAATAAAAACTTTAAATGAGTGTTACATATAAATGAGAGGTTTAAAGAAACCAAACTGAGTAAGGTTGTACCTCTCAATAAGTACAGAACTGAAAAACAGTTGAGTATTTGCTGTCTTTCGCACACAAAAGAACATGACAAGACAGACAGTTTGCTGCTAGTCAGTTACCGACTGATAAAGTGAATCTCAGGTTACTTTGAGGCAACTGGTGTCTGGTAACAGTTCAACTTACTGATCATCAAACAGGTCTTGAAATGGAGAAAATGAGCCTTAAATGAGAGAGCTGAACATGGTAGGTCTGTCTTAGCACCAGAGTAAACCACAGATCATTGTGGCGTTGCTATGCAGGTTGCATTAATGTGGTACCACTGCTTGGAACCAAACAGAATGCAGTGAGTAACTCTTTACAACATTGATTATATTACAACACAGCGAAGTTCTTATCTTGAATTAAGCAGAGTGTACATAAAGGACTGCCAAATCAATATGTAAAAGAACACAACTACCAAGACAGAGCTTTCATCCAGTCAGAACAGATCTATCAGCTTCTAGAACTGCTTCTGCTAAGCAAATGTTCCCAGATCAGGCCTCTCGGGTAGCATATGGCTCTCCCTGTGCCCCAGCACGGCTTGCTGACAACACAGCCCAGGATAACGTAATCAACTCCAGCGTCATTACAGCATTTCACTCACTTTACTCCATTGTCCAGAGGTTAACAAGAGACTGGAGATAGCTGCTCCTTCTAGCCAAGTCTAGAAAGGCTCTAACAACACTGGCTCTTTGCATGGTTAAAAAAAAAATACTATATAGTTCTAGTAAACCCAGCAAAATGCACACAGGTCACCTTCAGACTGCCTTCCTTGTGATGCCACCCTAAGTGATACATAAGCAAGAGCACACATGAATCTCTTCTCCTTAATGCTGTGATGTACAATGGACACGTTGTAAATACGTGGTGAAGCATGGGAATACAAGTATTAAAAACACAAACCCAACATTTTCAAGTAGCCGTAAGTCAAATGAAATGGAAAGGTATGGTTGATAACAAAAGCCTTACACCTAGCAGGAAAAAGAGCTCAAGAAAGCATAGCTCCAAGTCCACTGCACAAGAACAGAAACCACTATGTTTAACTAGTATGTAAACTAGGTTTAACGTGAGAAACATAAGCTTTTATACCAAGTTAATCTTTCTCTGGTTTCAAACAAACCACAGCCATCACTGGGGATCAAACTAAGAACTGCGGCAGCATTTCTTACAGAGCAGGATCCCCAGAGTACATCCCAAAGGAAAACGTACTGGGTTTTTGTGCTCAGGCGCAAGCAGCAGCAAGTCAGGAGAAGGGGAGTCAGCAATTCATGAGCAGGCAGCTTCCACTATCACTCAGCAGCATTTACCCATTGATTTGTTACTCCAGTTACTAAGACAGAAAATCCTCAAATGAAAGAAGGAGAGTAGAAGGTTTGAAACTGATTCGCAGCTCTGGTTTCATGTTAGCGCTACAGATTAAGGCCCAAAACAAAGACGAGGATGTCAGCTAAGCTTTGTTTGGGGTTTCAAGCTTTGCTGGCTTAAAATAAAGCTCAACAAATAGGTCCAACAAATCAAACGAAGCTGTTCCACTCTGCTCACCTTCACCCTATGAGGTGTCATTCTAGTTTGAAAGCTTTCAGCATTTTCAACACTAAGCAAATAAGATTGTTGGCTGCAGAGAAAATTAGAGATGCTACAACTGCCCCCAACAGACAGCCTGGACATGAGGAAACCTTCACTGCTGCTAAGACTACAGAAGAAAAGAAGCCTTCCTGTCCAGCACATCCCTATTTTTCTCCTTCACCAGCTTACGCAGATCCAGCTTCTTTCTCTTCACCAAGGAACCAAGCATGGTGAAAACTGCATCTACTGTGCTTGTTTGTCTCTCCATCCATATTAAATAGAGAAGGAAATGGTTCTAATACAACTGCAATTCAGGAATCAGCTTTGGTGACAGAGACCTGTGTAACCTTTAAATCACAACAGAAGTGTTGACCTCAGAGATAGAGATGAGCAAGCATTTGGGTATGTCCTGATGGTTCAGATCCCATGACTGAAGAATTGCCATTCACCACACCTCAGAGTTCCTGGTGCGAGACTAATTCCTGACCTTCGGCCCAGAAACCAACCATTTATTTAAAGGAGGGTACAAAATAGGGATTAACACCACTAGGAAAAAGAAGGTCTTGTATTATTCTTCGGCACCAGAGATACAAGCTCTGTGTATAGAGCTAAAATCTCATGTCTGGATCTCTCTCACACCAAAGATCGTGTCTTCACATGAAAGACAACACGAGGAAAGACAGTATTACCTTCAGCAGGTCTAAGGACCTTTATACTCCTTAGAGGTTAAGAACCAAGGAAGATTGCTCAGGTATGAAACTGGAGACCTCCTGAACAACAAAGCCTGCAGTTGATTTTGACACTTCTTACGGGCTGTCAGGGAGAAGGCAGTCCCCACAACACATGGCAAAGAAGAACATCCCTCCTGAGTGAATCAGACAGCTCACAGAGGCAGCCAAAGCAGAGTATGCAGCTGAAAGACATGCTTCTTGAATCCTGGACTCCTCTTTCAAATTCTCCACAGGATTTGTAATCCAGAAGTTTGGTGCATATGCTAAAAACAGCGAAGAAAAACAAGCTAAGATCTCCTTATTAATTTAAGCAATCAAAGCACTGAGCCCTCAGAAGGCTGCACAGCCTGGTAAGTTTCCTTGCCCATCTGTTCTAGTACAAAGCAAATTGCCTAAGCACCACTTGCCTGTTCCTGGACAGGTATATGGGGAAGGCTGCAAGGGAGGAAGCGAGCGAGCGAACGAACGTGCCTCAACAGGCAGGAGATGAGAAGTTCCACCATTAGCTTACCCTGTGACTGCCAGGTCATTTTAGCAAGAACTTAACACATTGATTTAGCCTGTGAACCTTGCAAACATGACATGGCATTTATTTGTTAAGATATTATTAAGCTTTTTCTGCTTTGAAAGTTCAAAAGTGAACCAAAGTCGCCTCAGCTCTAAGTATTCATGAATCAATTTTCTGTCAAATACTACAAGAACGAAGGACGGAAGTTGCAAGTACACGGGGAAAATACCTAGAGAAAGGTTATGAAAATGCTTCTTCAGATCTGAAAGCATCAGTCAGTCTGGAGGGTCCCTGTAAAGAGAGAATAATGGAAAACCCAAGAGCAGCTCTCAAACAGAAAGAAATATGCTTAGAATGCTCCCGCCATCAGTGCGAGCGTACAACCCTGACAGGCAATTATTCTTTGATCTATTGGCAGAAGCACAGAATAAACATAGTGAAATTCCAGATAGGACCTTGTGCACATCATGACCGTGGTCACGATGAGCAGTTTACTTTTATCAGAGAGCCTTTTTCAGAGCAGTGATAATAAAACCTATTCAGAAGGAGGCAGACTCTTTTCCTCCAAGGTGTATAGTCCAAGTAAGACAGAATTCACTCGTCAATTCAGCTGCCTTTCAAGCACTGCAACCATTACTTACCTACTCCTAGACACAGAGATGCACCTACATGTCTAATTGCTCACCGATGGGGACCAAAAGCTACATGCAGCACTGCAAAACAGATTTTTCTCATCTTGAATTCTAAAGGAATAAGCAAAGGGTTTGAAGTGTGACCCGACAGAAAAATGGAAAGAGCTGACACAAAAGGCTGGCCAAAGTCCTTTCAGCATTCTCTGGTTTTCCATAATTCCTGAATGGGGGCAGTGGTGTCAAATTTAAGGACCTCTTCTACAGTGTTACTTAATTAAATGTGAGGTAATTTCCACATCAAAATATTCAAGGTAAAGTGCATGACCTACAGGAACATGAGCTTTGCCATCAGCTTATTAAACAGATTCTAACTATCCCAAATTAAAAATCAAGAGTTATAGGTCAAAGTCCTAAAGCCAGCAGAGTCAACACTAATTTTGTGCCGCTTCACATACAAATTCAGCCCTGAAATCTAATTCCAACTTTAGACCACAATTATTACCATTTCAAGAGTCAATTCGTCAGATTTCTTCTTCTACCCCTTTTCCTGTTCCACTCTTCAGTGTGGCAGGTTTTGTCTTCACTTAGGCTTTACCATCAGCAACACATCTGCACCACAGCAAAGCCTCTGCCTAGATCAGCGTCTACTACAACTGCTGCACTTTGCTACTTCGGCCAAGACGCAGTGAGGTGAGGAGAACTACAGCCTTACTCCTTCGTGTAGATACACCGATGCACCGTGACGGCAGCTCAGATTCCGGCACAGACAACGCTTCAGAAGCAAACACACTCCTAAAACGTTCACCAGAAAGCCAGGATCTACAAAGATACGCACAGAATTACCTCTTGCTTCTGACAGAGATTTCAAATCTACATTCAGGAGACAGCTTTCCAACTATAAACTGTGCTTTACAGCTCTCCTATTCAAAATGCTGGCTGTGAAGCATACCGAACTGAGAGCTGAAGCTCATAAAATCTTATTTGCAGGAAAAGGTACGTATTAAAAATGAATAGCAAACAGCAAAGCAGCATTAAAATGATCTTCCAAAGCAGAACGCAGCAGGCAGGGGAAGGGAAGAAGGAGGAATGGACACTTTCTGCCCCCTGCAGTTCCCATTGCTATCTGGATTTTTAAGACAGCCTTAGGAGGAATATCGTATGTTACAATTATAGAAAGCTAACAATTGAGATCTGGCTATCACCAAGACATTTTACAGCTGGGTTCATCTCACCAACAGTTCCATTGTCCAGTGCTTCCCACTATCAACTACCACCTATGCCAAATGTTTTCTGTGCTCAATGAATGATGTGCTTGTCCTTGATTCTGCAACAAAAAGAGCATCACCCTTTTCCAAACCCTTAATTTGACCTCATCATTTTGATTAAGACCAAGAACCCTCGCCACTAAATAGGCACTTCTGAACCAGAGCTATGCTCCTAAAATATATATATATACATACATAATATATGTAGGTATAAAATATTAAAGGACAAAGGACTGTTTTCTAGTTATTAGACTAGAAACGTGCCTCCAAACAGAAAATACTGTTCATCAGATTTTACACATAAAATTCTAAGGCATACACACAGACAGAGAATCTCAGGAAAAACTCCTTGGAAGAATGCCTTATGTCCATACGCAGGAGAGGGAAGTACCATAACTGTCCTTATTACATAGTTTTCTCAATCCTTATAAATATAGACTGGGAACTGAACCCCAAATTCAGCTGGCCAAAATGCTTCCCTACATGTGCTCTATTTCAGCAGCTATTTCAGGTTGGCTGAACGCAGGAATCCAACTATTTTCAGACTACTATCCTGCTTAAAAGAAGGGGGGAAAAGGCATTTTTAGGATGTATTTGGAAAACTGCTGTTTCCCATGAGATGATAGTTGATTTTGAAACAATCCTGTTCTGTCCTATGAGAACAAGGAAGTAAGAACAGATTGATTTACAATGGATTATTATGTATTTCCAGCAGGTTTTTCAAGCAATGATGAACACATGAGATGGAAAAAAAAGCCAAACTTGCAGCACACACAGAGTATGCACGTTACAAAAGATGCTCCACATGAAAAAAAAGCATTAAGGTGGTAATTTTGCTAATGAAATTTCATTTGCATTCTTTCACCTAACACTTGCTTTACATTTGCCTCAGACATCTTACCTGACTTGCCGTTTATGATTCCACAGCACAGGTATGGTTTTTCCTCCTTTTTAAGCTTAAGTACCACACATCAGATACCAATTTGTACTTTGACACACTAAAGGCCAAAGAAAACCGGATTTAGACTAATATACTTAATAATATTGACTTGTAGGGGGATTATAAATACTAAAAATCAGTTTGACCATATTGTGCAGGTCTTTCAAGTGAAACATGTTTCTTCTAAGATTCCATTTTTATCTGTTTATGTAGAAAACTGGAAAACTGCATTGTCCTGAGAACATAAATGAACACACAAAGTGGTTAGGCACCTCAGCCTTGAACTGCATCCTTCACACTCTAGTTCTAGCATGAATAAGCTGAGTAGCTTATTGCAAAGCAACTGGGCTCAGGCAGTTCTCAATGGGTTGCCTCAACACAAACACAACCTGGGCTGTCCCAAGCCCCAAGTTTTACTATACGTAGTTGTTGCACTCCCCTCCTCAGCCACAAATATGACGAGACACAGAAATCTGCCAAGTCACTTTGAAGTAAATCTAGTTGATTCTGGGGGAACACAGTCATTAGTTGCATAGTTAAGAGAGAAACCCTCCAGAAACATACATATGGGTAGGGACAGCATTTTAGAAGATACGTGGGGATAAGTGCTCTTCCCCATTAACACGGATTAGCGTTTGCTGCGCCGTTCATGCCCCAAGCACCAAGTAGAGATAACTCCCCTCTGCCCTTCCATGTACGCCACACTAAGCCAGCTCCTTCTCTCCCCCCACTACAGCAGGAACCCCCTTTCCCAAAGGGATTCCCAGAATGAGCAGCTGATGGCTTTTTTCTTTTAAGGCAAAAATAACTCAATAAACCTGCCCCCCC
>NW_009939279.1:0-2205 GCF_000696875.1 Nestor notabilis | reverse complement strand
CCATGGTGACAGCACCCATGGCCCCACTGCCACCACGTCCACCCATGGGTGCTGGCACCCAAACCCCCCTTCCCACCCCATAGCCCAGGGTCCCCACAGCAGCACCCATAAAGCGCACTCATGTCCCAGGGCGCTTTATTGACCCATCACAGGGGCACCCATTGGGACCCCCCCCTGGGGCACGACTCCCCCTGCCCTTGGGACAGGCAGCAAAGCCCAGGCTGAGTCCGACCACAACTCAGTCCATGGATGAAAGAGGCCTTTGGGACCCCAGCAAAGGGTCACAGAGCTCCAAGTTGCCTCCAAAAGCTCTTCCAAGGACTTCCAAGGCTCCAAGTTGCCTCCAAAACTTCTTCCAAGGAGTTCCAAGGCTCCAGGTTGCCTCCCAAAGCTCTTCCAAAGGAGTTCCAAGGCTCCAGGTTGCCTCCAAAACCTCTTCCAAAGAGTTCCAAGGCTCCAGGTTGCCTCCAAAAGCTCTTCCAAAGAGTTCCAAGGCTCCAGGTTGTCTCCAAAAGCTCTTCCAAAGAGTTCCAAAGCTCCAGGTCGCCTCCAAAAGCTCTTCCAAAGAGTTCCAAAGCTCCAGGTCGCCTCCAAAAGCTCTTCCAAGGAGTTCCAAAGCTCCCAAACCCACATTCAAGAGGTCCCAGGCCCCACATTGAGCCCCTATGGGGCTGCCTGGCACCCAGGCTTGAAAGCAGCTCCAAATCCATCGGGAATAACGGGGCCACCAGCGCCCATTCCTTGTCCCCCTATCTCTGTTCCCTCTTTGGGGTGCTAAAAGCAGCTATAAAAGAACTTAAAAGCAGAGGGGGACAAAGGGACACTGTCCTCAGGGTGTCCCAAGGGTGTCCCAAGGGGTCCTACCTCAGTTCACCAGCAGCGCGTTGTCTTGCAGAGGAGCCCTATGGGGAGACCAGGGGGGAATGGGATGGATGTGGAGGGAAATACACATGGATTTGGGATCCAGGAACACAACGGAAGGATCCCCCCACCCTGAGGAGCAACGGGGGGGGGGGGGGGGGTGCATGAACCCTGGTGAGACCCACGTGGAGGGGTCCCCATGGGTGCAGCGACTCAGCGGCGCCGCGAGGGGCTGGAGCTTGGGATCCACATGGGATAAGGAGGGAAAAGAGCCCGTAATCCTCGAGCCCAGGCCCAAATCCATTGGGAAAAGGCCCCCCCAGGCCCCCACTCACCGCTCGCAGCAGCAGAAGATGGAGCAGGAGGAGGTGCTGTCACGCCGGTACTTGCCCGACTTGGGGCTGTCCTTGCACTGGGCAATGTAAGTGTGGAGCTGGGACACGGGGGGCTCCCCCTCACACTGGTGCTGTGGGATGAGGGTGGGATTCCTTAAGGAATGGCACCGGGGAGGTGGATGGAGCTGGATGCACGGGATGAGCTCAAGGGGGTTGCTGGGCACTGGGGACCTTCATGCTCTTTAGAGGAGGATGGAGCCAGGATGGAGCCAGTCTCTGTTCCCAAGGGATGGGAGAAGAGGGAACAGCCTCAAGCTCCTCCAGGGAAGGTTTAGATGGATGTTGGGATGAGTTTATGGAGGATGGAGCCGGTCTCTGCTCCCAGGGGGTGGGAGGAGAGGGGACAGCCTCAAGCTCCGAGTTCATCCACCCAAAGGGCGGTCGCATTGGAAGCGGGGCAGTGGTGGAGCCCCTTGGAAGCAACGCCAACCCCCAGCTTAGCACCCAGCAAAGCTCTTTCCCCCCTTGGTTGCTTCCAAGAAGTGAATCCCACTGGATCCAGGCGGGTGGCAAGTTGCCTTTACACCCCTCTCACCTTGATGGTCTCATAGGAGCCGGTGATGAGGGCGATGAAGAGGCTGAGGACCATGTAGATGAAGAGGCTGATGAAGGTGTAGAGGTAGAGCTGGCTGAAGAGCCACACCAGGTAACTGTGCTGCTGCATCTCGGCGAAGGTCACAAACATGTCGTCGCCGTTGAGGAGGGAGAAGAGGCACTCGGACACCATGGAAAGGGAGCGGAACTGGGGCGGGAAGGGGGAAAGGGGCTTGGAAGGGGACCCGGCGCCTCGAAGCGCCCGGAGGAAGTAATAGGCCGCTGTGTGGGACCCCCCAGGGACAGCACCCATGGGCTCACTGGGACCCCCATGGGCACCCCATGGCGACAGCACCCATGGGTCCACTGTGACCCCCATGGGTGCCCCATGGTGACAGCACCCATGGCCCCACTG
>NW_009939278.1:17080-17448 GCF_000696875.1 Nestor notabilis | reverse complement strand
GGCTTCTCAGTCACGCCTTGAGGGCCGGCGTTGCTCCGCCATTGATTTCTTCCAGCGGCACGGGTTTTATAGGGGTAGCTCAGTCCGACTTGGTTATTCTTGTGTGTGGCCTCAGAAGAACAGCTGGTGTTTGCAGGTCTCCAAAGCCTTGGTGATGGGGGGGGTGGTGTTTGCTTAATGTTAGGGAGATGAGAAAAATGGCGTAAGCTGTGTGAAAGTTCCCCAGGGGTGTTTTGCAGAGGTGTGAGGTCTTGATAAGTTTTGGAAGCTTTCTTCTGCAGTGTGTTTTGTTCTTAAATATTAATCTGCTGCTATTTACCTGCTGGGGTAGAATTGGCTAAGTTAAGGATATGCCATGGGGGGGAGCA
>NW_009939278.1:9353-17020 GCF_000696875.1 Nestor notabilis | reverse complement strand
GTTTTAAAAGTACTGTTTGTATCACTGCCTAATCTTAAGGTCGCTCGCAGCATTTTTGTGTTCTAGATACTTGAACTCTGTTTTGTTCCTGTATTATTTCTTCTGACGTGAAATTTTGGGACTGTTCTGATGTTTTTAATGCATGTTTTCAAACTGTGTTCTGTAGTTAAATCAGAAGTTCAGGGTTGTAACTGTCATAACTCTGAAAAATATGAAGTGATGGTGTTCTTGCTATAGTGATAAATAGCAGCATCCTGAAGCCCCAGCAGACCTGTTGGCTTGAGTTAATGAGAGGGTGCATTGCTAAATTGAGAGTGTGTCTCCTGATCAGTATGACAAAGTGAATTGTAAGGCCCAGATATTCCATCATCCTCGTTACAGACAAAGCAGGGTGCTGAGTGTCAAAAAGACAGCATATGGAAGTTGTGGTGTTACTTAGGACATTACCATAGGTGGAGAATTTCAGCTAGGATCTTACATGGAAGAAGTATTTCTCCACTTTAAATTTAGGATTTGATTACAAATGATGAAAGTAATGATTGTTATTTAATACAGGTTTTTGTCCTTTGTTGTCTTTTTCAAAGAGGTGGACAACTGATGGAACATTCCACTACGAAGACTAAAACTGTTCTTACAAGGTAGTTTGCTCAGATTAGTCTGAGATCCATACAGGAAAAAAAAGATCTCTCAACCAACAGTGACTGGAACCACTTGAGAACTCCTGGATGATCGGTTGAGGTAACTCAGGAAAAACATTTACTAAAAAGAAATGGTGTGGTGCAGGGAGGACTCATTATTACACAAAGCTGTTAACTGTTTGGGTTGCCATTATGAAATGCAAGATCATGACAGCTTGGTACTGTGCCCTAAACTAGAGGTTTTTTATTGCCAACGGTCTGTGATGAATCATTTGCAGTTAATAGGTCTGTGGTAGGCAAGTGGCCATAAGAGAGGAAAACAAGGGAAG
This sequence comes from Nestor notabilis, assembly GCF_000696875.1. Lineage (NCBI taxonomy): Eukaryota > Metazoa > Chordata > Aves > Psittaciformes > Psittacidae > Nestor > Nestor notabilis. Next base: position 16,053 of record NW_009939278.1, on the reverse strand, counting down.
AGAAGAAAAGGGGAAGGGAGCACTGATATTTGGTATCATAAACGGTAAGATGTCTTCAGGGCAGCGAAGGGGGAAAAAGGTGGGGGGGTGGGGGGGAAGCCACTGTATTCTTCAGGGCAGGCACAAAGGCCAGTAATACTCACAGGACTACAAAGTGATGCGTGAAAGTCTTGCAGGTGAAAAAGTGTATGAGGAATTCTGGGGCTGCTTAATTTTTTGTGTACATGAAGGAAAGATGGATGATACCATCTCTTCACAGTGACATGGGGTGGTTTGGAGGTTAGCAGCTGCTAGGAGGGAGAGTGGCACAAGTGTTCAACTTTGTCCCTTGCAGGTTGATTGGTAGTTGCAAGGAGTGTTTGAAGGGTGGTGCAGAAGCAAGATGTGAAAGTTTGACTGCTGTATGTACACATACAGTAAAGCATAAAGACTGTGTCCTTAAGGGAGGGATGAAAAATGGGTTGCCTTCTAAGGGCTGGTCTGAACTTGATAAATTTGTACCATTTTATCAGTGTAGTTCATGTGAAGAACATTTCTGTTGTGGATGCAATTATAACATTGATATTGTGTGCTCATATAGGTTATCACTTTGCAGACTAGGACAATCTAAGTGGATAGAGGTTGCTTTTATCGACTGAAAAAAGCTGCATACAGAGGGCTTTTCTCCTGGTCTCTCCTTTATAAGCAACAGAACTGACAGCTGCTAAGACATCAAGGCTTAGATAGGTGTGTTTGAGAGTGGTGCTGTCTCATGTTGCACCATTTACCTTCCCAGGAAATTTTCAGTGATTGCTAATAGTTAATTGTAACTTAACCCTTATTTTTGCACTGTATTTTATGAGTGAGGCCTTTGCAGCTTTTTACTACTTTAAAATTGGTCTAGTGCTTTTCTTCCCCTAAACTTCTCTGTTTCTCTTTAGGCCTTGGAGGGAAAGCACTAAAGACTTTACATTTCACAGTCAGTTCTGTTAAGCAACTATGGAACTAGAAAAGGACCACATTTCTACTACCCCAACAGGTAAGCAATATCTTCAGTATTTTTTTACTTAAAATTGCTTAGCTGACCTGAAGTGTGTCTCTGTAGAAAGAATTTATTACCTCTTAATTTTTTAACAGTGCTGATTTAAAAAATCTTCATCAGAAATCTGCAGAATTGTTTTTCAGTTCTGTACCAGAGTATCCTGCTTGATTACATTGATTTCAAAAACTGTTAAGATCAGAAAGTTAACATTTCTTAATAAATAATAGTGACTCTGGACTCCTTATCATCTGACTTCATGTAGTCCTGGTGTGAAGCAAAGAATAAACTCAAAGGTAAAATGTGTAGGTGCATTTGAGAGGTACAAATTCTGCTTTTATGTAACTATTAAGTTTAAAATTAGAGCAAACAAATGGTGAGAGGCTTGCGCTGGAAGTGGCCTGGCATGGGAAACTGTACTGAGTATGTGTTAGAGATTGTGCTGAAATTGACTGGTTTGTGTATATCACAGATGCCTTTTATGACGCTTAGTCAAGTTAACACAGTTTCATGTTGTTTTCTGTGTCTTCCAAAGGTTGTGATGATCTGCACTGACCTTTTTCTACCTGAGAGGTTTTGTAGCTTTCAAAGGTTTTTCAGGGGGGAAAAAAAATCATATATATGTTAAGATGGTGTGTAATGCAGTTGAAATGTCCACATGTTCCATCTGACCTCTTATTTTAAACCTGGATTACTTTAATGTAGATCTGTTGCTTCTCAGCATTTTAGAGTTATATTTGGATCATAGGTAGGAAACTGCTAGTTGTCTAAACTGACCTAATTTGGTCAAATGAAATGAGTGTGTAGGTAAGTACTTGCTGGATGCTTTGTTAGTTAAGCACCAGAAAAAACATGTTTTAGGTGTGCCTGCTAGGCTTGGTAGCAGGGTAATAAGAGAAATTTGGATAACTTTTTAATACATAGTAAGCAAAGTCTTAAAGTTTATAGAACACTGTTATTGCTTATATATGTGTATATGAAGGAGAAAGAAGATCTGCATCATTTTTTATGTACTTTTTATACTAGCACATCTGTTTAACCTAGTTTTTCAGCCCATTGAGCTAACTAATAGTGGAAGGACAGTTGTTTATATTACTATGAAGAAAGACATTGCAGCTGGAAGCAATAGTGTTATATAAAAAACTAATTTAGTAGTGCAGTGAGAAATATGCAGTCTTAGGGGTTGGATGTTTCCTGTGGAGGATTTCCTTTAGTCTTTGAACCTGAGATCAGGATTGTGTAAGGAGGTTGGACTGTAGCCTCCCCTTGCAAGAGTCGTCACATTCAGGACTGACTTGTGTTAATGGTTGGCCATTTTGTTTGGAAACTGAGAAGTGATCACTGAAAAGTGTAGTTCCTGGAGAGCCAGGTGGCAGGTCTAAACTGGAAAATTCATGGGAGAGTGGACATGAAGAAGAATTTAAATTCATTTCTCTGAGATGAGCTGATTGTGCTCATGGGGTCTCCCCAGGGAATGAGAGGAAGGAAAACTGTTTGGCTTTGCCTTTTTTTTTTTTTTTTCCCCCTCTCTGCTAGCTTTATGCAAATCTCTCATTGTTTTATTAAAATGTTAGACAAACTGAGAAAGCTTGTTGTGGGGAATCTTTTCCTGGGCATGGTGCATGCTTTTCTTTTTTAGCTCGCTGCAAGCGTAAAAGGAATGCTTTTGTGGGAGTAATGAGTGGAAAAATGAAGCTTAGACTGGAATGGCTGCATTATTGTTCAGCTATAGCATTCACATCTGTGAACACTAGCATCTAAATGTTGTTTCTTTGATCAGGAAGGAAGCAGCTGCTTCAAACTTTCTTCATTTTGTAGTGTAGTATCCTCTTCGATATAGGTACATACTTTGAGGTTAGAAATGTTTTATTAGTGCCCTTTGCTTTCCAAAAAATGTTTCATGAACCTGTTTTGGATGAAGAAACAGTTCTGAGAAGTATTGCCAACTGGACATTGCTAATTAGAATGTATTGGCAATGTGAAGTAATACATTTAGCTAAGTTAAAATATACAGTCAAAATGCTCTTCGTATTCTGGGTTTATGGCAGTCAGCTTTTCTGTAAAGCAGGCTTGGCACAGCTGGAAAAGCAGCTTTCTCTGTGTGCCTCATCACAGCACTTCCTAGGGTTGGGGCTGTAGGTTGTATTTTGAGACTCCTGGATCCTCAAGAAAAAAAGGGCTGTGTAACAGAGCTGAGGCTGTTCCCTTTGTGTGTGTGTGTTTTATGATTTTCAAGAACAACCAGGGTACTAACTGGGATGTCAATAGGTCTCCAGGTGCTTTTTTCTATCTTGATGGGTTAAGAAGGGTAAAAAGAACCTACAAAGACTTTTGCTCATAATGCATGTTTGTGCAGGCCTCAGCAAAGAGCACATGCTGAACCATCTAGCTCAGGTGGGGGAGATCCTACCTTTGTGAAATGAAAGACTTTAGATCCAATTTTTAAATGTGCATTAACTTCCTGAAAGAGTGAAATGGTTGCACTTCTCAGTGCTCTGAGACACTCGCAGTTCCTTAAGTTGTGAGAGAGCGTTTTGTTGGGTATTGAACAGAGCTACTGTATATGAAACAAACCTACTATATGATTGTGCCAGGGAATAAACCGTGGCTGATTTAGAAACCATCTTTATAGAAGCTACAGTGAGGGGCAATCCATAGAGAAGAAGAGAGATCACTCTGTTTCAAAAGACTTCATTTACTATCTGAGTCTTTGTTACTGAACTCCCCAGCCTTTGGATTGAACAGCTTTTTTCTTTCATAACTTTAAACACAAAAACCAAAAATAGTGATGTTTTTGTGTTCTTGTAAGTCTAAATTACTGCTTTACCAGCTGGTGATCTGTGTTTGAAATTCCCTCAATGAGGAGAATGTTGGTTGATGATTTAGGAGATTAATTTCACGGTGTTGACTAGTCTGTTAACATTAGCGACTTCTTACAGAACTTACTGTATTGGCAGTTTTGTTTGTATCTAAAGAATTGAGTGGGTGGAGTGAGAATTAGGCACTTGGAGCTTCTGCACTGAGGACTTCTGATAGTTTTTGTTTAACAAGGGTGGGGTTTTCTGTGGTTTACCTGTTTATAAATGGTTTCTTCGTTTGCTTTCCAACTCTTGACATATGTTCTGTTTAGATTGTGGATGGTTTGTGCGGGGGAATAAGGGACTCCTTATGCCTGTGATGTGTAGACATACTTCAAAAACAACATTATTTGCCTTAAGGCTGTTGGAAATAAGAGTTCTGTTTAATATTGTAATTCCTTTTAAATACAGTGTGTTTTGGTATTCTAACATAAAACTGTTGTAGCCCAGAAAGCCAACCGTATCCTGGGCTGTATCAAAAGAAGCGTGACCAGCAGGTCAAAGGAGGTGATCCTGCCCCTCTACTCTGCTCTTGTGAGACCTCACTTGGAGTATTGTGTCCAGTTCTGGTGTCCTCGACATAAAAAGGACATGGAGCTGTTGGAGCAAGTCCAGAGGAGGGCCACGAGGATGATAAGAGGACTGGAGCACCTCCCGTATGAAGACAGGCTGAGAAAGTTGGGGCTGTTCAGCCTGGAAAAGAGAAGGCTGCGTGGAGACCTCAGAGCAGCCTTCCAATATCTGAAGTGGACCTACAAGGATGCTGGGGAGGGACTCTTCATCAGGGACTATAGCAATAGGACAAGGGGTAATGGCTTTAAACTTAAACAGGGGAAGTTTAGGTTAGATATAAGGAAGAAGTTCTTCACAGTGAGGGTGGTGAGGCACTGGAATGGGTTGCCCAAGGAAGTTGTGAATGCTCCAACCCTGGAGGTGTTCAAGGCCAGGCTGGACAGAACCTTGGGTGACATAGTTTAGTGTGTGGTGTCCCTGCTCATGGCAGGGGGGTTGGAACTGGATGATCTTAAGGTCCTTTCCAACCCTAACTATTCTATGATTCTGTGATTATATTGGATTCTTTTTGCTCTGTCTCCTTTTTAAGAACTTGAGAATCTGAGTGATGCTCCGTTTTCCGGTGATGAAGAAAATGGTGGGTCTGAGGAACGAAAGACTGAAATCAACGGGAATTGGATTCCTGCAACTTCAATTACTGAGGCCAAAATAAACGCTAAAGCAAAGAGGCGCTTGAGGAAAAACTCTTCCAGAGATTCTGGGAGAGGAGACTCTGTTAGTGACAATGGAGAGACGCTGAAGGTTGGAGCTGCACCAACGAGCCCAAAGGGGAAACTCCTGGACAGGAGATCCCGGTCTGGCAAGGGAAGAGGTCTACCAAAGAAAGGTTGGTGTAGCTTAGCGAAGAGAGTAGCATGATAAAGATTCTGTCCGAGACATAGTCTTTTTCTTCCACTGGGAATCATTTTCATAACCCACAGTCTCTGTATGAAGTAGTATGCAGGTATTTGGCTCTTTATGTTAGATAGTAGATGGCGATAGAAGCCAATAGTAGGTGTTTTTATCAGGAAATCTTGTATGTGTATCGTCCATTAACTTCTCTCTTCACAAATTTCATATGCAAACTTGAACTGTTGGTGATTCACAGGACTGTTATTAACACAAACTTAAAGCATGGTTATATTTGAAAGTACAGAGTTCAACCTTCAGCAATTCTTGTGCAGTTTCATACTGCTTCTAGTATCATACTGGGAAGTGGTGAAAAGACTGGTTGCTGAAGTGGGAACACATGATAAAAGCACACTCTTTTCAGCGTATGCATCACTCTCAAGTGAAAGAATGTTGGGTTGAACTCACAAGTATTCTTTGTAAACTAGTGGTCCTTGCTTACTGTCCCATATTTTGCCAGGTGGAGCAGGTGGTAAAGGTGTTTGGGGAACACCAGGTCAAGTGTATGATGTGGAAGAAGTAGATATTAAGGATCCTAATTATGATGATGACCAGGTAGGCAAATAATTTCTTTTCAGTGTTGTTTTTAATTCCCTTTATTGATTTCAGTTGCTCTGGTGCTTATATTAATGGCAGTTTGACTTTGTGAGTTATGTGCACGTCAGCCAGGCTGTGCTAAATGCTCAGCTTATGTTCAGGAGTGGATTATTGGCTTGTTAAAGACAGCTGGTGTAGAAGTGTCACAGTGTAATAGTCACAAATCTTCCCCCACGAGCCTCTTTCTGTGCCTGACTAGGCAGCAGCTTTTTCCTGGTTCCCAGAGAGGTGCACATCGCAGTCCTGTTCTCTATTGCAAATGGGCACCACATTAAAAATGCAACACAGACAGAGTCAAGTCAGAGGTTTAGTAGGGGATAGTATCCTTTATAGATACTTCTCTCCCCTGAATTCCCAACCCTCCCAGTGTCTTGATTCTACTTGGTATAAACACTTCAGACTGGTGCAAAGTTGATAGCCTGGATATTTTGTATACAGGTATTTATTTAGGGTATGTTTTGGAAGATTGTACCTTACAGTGATATTATTGGGGAGTGGAAGGAGGGGAGGGAGGTAAAGCTCATTGGGCAAAGGGTGCTTTATAACACGAAATCACAGAGATGAAATCACTGATTTCCACATGAAATCACTGACATTTCCATGAAATCACTGATTGCCACACAGATGATTGAAATATCTGAGATCAGTACAATTGTGAGACATGAGTAACTTCTGTGTAACATAAGCAGAGCAGTGGTGGTGTCCTTTGTGCAGAGGCTGTTTGCTGTAGCTGCTGAGAGGATGGTATGTGGGAATATCAAAATCT
>NW_009939278.1:0-9322 GCF_000696875.1 Nestor notabilis | reverse complement strand
TTCCCTACAGTTCAGTGCTTTACATTAACAGAGATAGCTATGAGAAATGAAGTTGATGAGTGCATAAAAGCTTAATGAAGAATGTTTATTCCATGGAATTTCTGTGTGCCCAGCTTTTGTAAGGGTGTAAATGGAGACTGATGGAAGGATAGGCTTTTGGACTTAAGCTGTACTTCTAGATCATGGAAAGCTTCTTTGTTCAGATTTCTGTAATCTGTGGTATTGCTCTGAGTGTTACCTCTGTAGTCTGTGAGGAGCAGGGAACTGAATTACAGTGAGGAGATCTGCTCATGCTGGAACTCTGCAGGACCAGGTCATACAGGAGGCAGTTGCTGTGTGATTCTTTTTTCCCCTTAGGGAATGTCTTTGCTCACAAATATACTGAAAATGCCTTTTCTCTGAATTGTACATGCTGTCACCTGTCTGGTCACACAGTCACTAGGGAAGAGGGAGAATGGGCAGCTTGCTGTCAGGGACTGGAGTGCAACTTGCAGGGAAAGGTGCTGAAAGCTCCATCTTGTGCTGGGCTGGGACAGGAGTTTCTGTTGCTCTCCCTTTGGTACATAAGCACTTGATCTCTGTGTTTGTGTGGTGTCAGCAGGATCCTAGGGGCAGAGTTTGGAGTGTTTACCATCGTTTAACAGTAAGTTCAGCCTTTCAGTTGAATTCAGCTAACAGTACATTCAAAATACAAGCACCATGACATTTAGCCATCCTCATCCAGCCTGTAATGGTAGAGACATACTCTGATGTTTTCTGGCAGAATACTGACTACCAAGACTAATAAAGCATTAAGGATTTAGAAGATAGATCTTCAAGAGACAGTACTGCTTACAAAAGGCCTATGTGCTTTTGTCCCCTTTAAAATAGGAGAACTGTGTCTATGAAACTGTAGTTTTACCTCTGGATGAAAGAGCATTTGAAAAAACTTTGACACCAATCATACAGGAGTATTTTGAACACGGAGATACTAATGAAGTTTCGGTATGTGCAATGCCTTTTTGTTTCTTTATCCAGCTGCTAACTTGCTTTACTCCAACTGCTGGCTGTAAATGAGCGTATAGAGATGTTGGCAAGAAATGTGCAATAAGAACACCTAAGCAGTTACATTAATTGCATGAGCAGAAGCATATATGTAAATATATAAATGTAAGCATGTAAATGTATATTATAAGTTTATATGATATATTAATCAGCTTTGTTTTTCAAATCTTATGTAGGAGATGCTGAAGGATTTGAATCTTGGTGAGATGAAATACAGTGTGCCAGTGCTGGCTGTGTCCCTGGCATTAGAGGGGAAGGCTAGTCACAGGGAAATGACATCCAAGCTTATCTCCGACCTTTGTGGGACAGTAGTAAGCAAAACTGATGTGGAAAAGTCGTTTGATAGATTGCTTAAAGAACTACCTGAATTGGTGTTGGATTCTCCCAGGGCACCACAGGTACATTTGTGAAGTTTTATGCTTGTAGTCAAAAGCTTTTTCTTCAAAAATGTGGCTAAGATTAATCCAGTGAGCTGAAACAGACTCTAATTTGAATAATACCTATGGATTTTCTTACTGTTTATAATCTCTTGCTAATTTCTCAGGCTGAGCTTTTACTTTGAGATGGTTTATTTAAATAAAATCTGAAACCCAAGCATGGTATAATTGTCTGCTTAGAACTACTTTGAAATTCAACAGTCAATTAAAACTGCTTCTGTTGTGTTGCAGTTGGTGGGCCAGTTTATTGCTAGAGCTGTTGGAGATGGGATTCTAAGCAGTACCTACATAGATGGCTACAAAGGCACTGTGGATTGCGTCCAAGCTCGGTAACTTTCTTGCTTTCTATATAGCTACAGTTTTCTATTCCAAATACCAAAGATGATGATCGGGAATTTAGGACTTCAGGATAAATCATATCACTCTCTGTAACTTCTTATTTTTAAACTTAAAAAAACCCCACAAAGGCTGCAACAAGAACACCACCAAAATCTAGAGTGACTTGGGTCAGAGGAGAAATACTTAAAGTGCCCCAAAAATGTATGAATACATTTGAGTTCAGTTTGTCAGCCTTGTTGTCCAGCTCATGGCTGAGGGTGGAAAAAAAAAAAAAAAAGAGCTGAAAAAAGAAGTGATTATAGAAGGTTTTGTCTTTAGAAAAAGCTTTAATGTGATTAATGAGTAAATATAGCATCAGGACAGCTGCTGTAGATATGTCGTGAAATACACAAGGGATTAACTGTTTTGCCTTATAAAGGTTTGAAGCTCATGCAGTGCTTTCCCAGACATTCTCTGTAATGCTTTATTTATTCATCAAGAAGTGTAATTGTTTTCCATGTCAGGGTGAGAAGCTGAGGGAGCAGTCTCTGACAAAAAGGGACATTTTAATAACTAGTCATGGTTTATTATTTTCGCCCCATAAATGTATGTTTCAGGCTTGATACAGAGTTGCTGAACTCTCGTAGCTTCTGGAAGTTCCATTTGTAATGATCATAGTTGGGTACTTCTGGAAGGAGGGGAAATGCTTAGGTGCCTAACTTGAGGGTTCAAGGGGTGGAAATTGCCACTTCTACAAGTGGCTTCTGCGCTTTGAAGGACTGTAGCCTGAAGACTGCCCACCTTTGGGATGCTTTGCTGTCTTTGCTATTTCTTGGCCAGTCTTTTCTGCTCATTAAATCTTGAACAGTGTTACTGTGATTGGCCAGCTCCCAGTATAAGAATTGGGATAACTATTCTTTCATTAGCTGGATAGTGCTTAACTGGATCTGAAGCTTCCTTTTCTCACCTTTTTCATTCTTTCCTTAACGAACTGGCAAGCTTCCCTAGTTCATGCCATCTCTTTGCAACTGCATATTTGCCTTCTGAAGTACTGTTTTGGCTTAAATTGTCAAGGTTTCATAATTCTTTAGACCCAAACAGAAAACAGTATTTCAGTAGAAAAGCATCTCATACCTCTTTTGAGATACACATGCCAAGCTGCCTTCTTGAAGGAGCCTGGATACAATCCATCTCTGAATAAGAACATACTAAATTCTTGTGAGGATGGTTCAGGTTCTGCATTGATGATTCAGATCTGTTGCCACCACAGGATTGTTTCCTGCCCTTAGCATGGTATAACCAAAAGTGTAAAGATGGCAGAATGTGTGGAGCTGGCTTGCTGGCTGCTTGATCCACACGTTCCTGTGGAGTTGCTAACCCTGACCCCTTCCCAGGGATCTGGTCACTTTGCCCAAAGAGGAATGGCAGTGGGGGAAGTTACAGATGCCTTTTAATGAAGTTCTGCAGTAATTTTTTCAATCTAACTTTGCTTTCTAGAGCTGCACTGGACCGAGCTACTGTGTTGCTGAGCATGACCAAGGGTGGAAAGCGTATAGACAGCGTGTGGGGGTCAGGAGGTGGGCAGCAGTCTGTGAAACACCTGGTTAAAGAGGTAACTGCTTCTACAGAACTCTTCTTTCCAGAGTTTACTGTCTGTCTGAGCTGCTCTTGTTTGGGATGAAGACATGAAGCATATCCTGTAGCAAAATGATATCTTAAGTGTTGGCGTTGTTTTGTGTTTTTAAAGCGTTATAATTTATTTATACAAAGTAGTTTTTAAAACCTGATGTAGACCATTAAGTTGATTTTTGTAGTGTTCCTCAGTGGTGGGAACATGCTAGCACAATTGCAAGTATACATTTATTTTTGCTTTAAGCAAAACTTTAAAGCACTTAGCTTTTTAAGAGCTTACAATATAAAATGGTGAAATAATTAGAAGAGCCAGGATGAAACTGGCTAAACTTGATAAACTATTATTATTATTTGGCATCACTGATTAAAAGCACAGTAATAACTGAAAAAGAGAGAGGAAGAAATGGGAATGTTTAGAGATCCATGCTATGAAGGAGGCAGGTTTAAAGGAAAAGGTGGTGTTACAGTTTCTAGGTTGTGAGTGTAACACATGATGGGAGGAGGAGTTCAGGGAAGAAGATAAACTTAATTGTTCTCATATTAACCTTTTATGGTGATAGGCATCTTATAAAGCAATGTTTCTGGTGCTTGTATGTCTGTATTAACACTATGGGTAGGCATTTCACTTACACTGTGTTTCAGGTTGCTGATAATATCTCAATTTAGTTAACATCTGAATTTAATTACACTTGTAAAAACACTAGCAGCAAGTTTCAGGCACTGACCTGCTGCTGGGCTGGTTGCAGAGTATCAGAACAGTTGACAGCTTTTACATTTTATATCTAATCTAATTAGTTTTGCGCATTGTTTGTTTTAAAATCCAATAGATTGATATGTTGCTGAAAGAGTATCTGCTTTCTGGAGATGTACTGGAAGCTGAACGTTGCCTTCAGGAACTGGAAGTACCCCATTTTCACCATGAACTTGTATATGAAGTAAGGAGAAATCAGAGCCCCTTTAATAATTGTTAGTTAATATCAACAGGTTTGGTTTGGTTTTGATGTGGGGATGCAAATATTATAGCTGGAATTTGAAGCTCTGGTTGCTTGTTCTGATCTTATTTGAATAACTAAATTGTTTCATGTAAAGTTAATGGTTTGTGTATGTGTGTTTGTTGTGCACATTGTGCAACAATTAAGCTGCTGCTGACTCTGGGAAGATCCAAAATTATTTGTTGGGTAAATAGTCGAATTGGGATTGCTATAGATTCCTAAAAAAAGAAGAGCTCAGTTTATTTTCTGCTTTGTTTTGGTGTGTGTTTCCTTTTAGTTTCAGATATCTGGGTATTCACCTGCTTGTGTTAAGTTGCAGAGCTGCCTTTTCAGGGTGGGATTGCTCCATCTAGTACATTTGTAAAAGCTCCAAGATATTTCAGAACCAGACTGTAAGAGAGAAAGATCTTTGCTATATCTGGGAGATGTTCCCATTTGTACTCTTTCATCTGCCAAATTAGGAGATGGTTGTTTACCAGGAAAGCTGAACACCCACAACCTACAATTTTGTTTTCTTTTTTTCAGTACATTGACTTGTTTTAGAAAATTCCTTGCCAATAGAAACCCAGAATCCTTTTAGTTGATGGGGGTTGTGCAGATCTGTAGATTTTCAACTTCCAAGTTCTTTAAAATCACAGATACAAAAAACCATCATAGATACAAAATTAATTTCACAGGATTAATTGCCATCTGGACTGCCAGCAACCATATGGGTATAGTCGTGGATCTCTCAATGCAGAGCCAGAAAGGCAATGATTTTCATTCTGCCTGCTTCTTTCTGGTTTTTCCTGCCTTTTGTCTTTATCCAAGTCACTTTTCATCAGTTTTTCTTTTCAAATACTGATAATGATACACTGCAATTGTGAGTGTGTAACAACTGGACTTGTTTCCCCAGAAAACATGGAATTTCTTTGCACACCTTGTGTGCTTACACAACATATTACCGCTCCTTTCTTTTTAGTTAAGACTTGCATCATTTGTTTTAGGCCATTGTAATGGTTTTGGAGTCAACTGGGGAAAAGACCTTTAAAATGATACTGGATTTGCTGAAATCTCTCTGGAAGTCTTCTGTCATCACTGTGGACCAAATGAAAAGGGTAAGTGTAGCATTTAGAGAAGTTTGGGTAAGGTCTTCCTTCCCAGATTTTGTATAGCTTTTACCTTCCTTAAAGCACTGTTTTGTAGTCTGTGGTTGACTGCTGCTTTTTAAATTCTCCATGCTCGTTCTATATCCTACACAAATAATCTGTCACTGATACATGTACATTAGTTGTCCTGGGCTGGAAGATTCCAAGCAGTGGACAATGCTGCAGTTCAGCTTCATCTTTCTTAATACAATTTTTCTTTTTATCCAGTTCTTCATAATTACAGTAGTACAGTAAGGACCCACTTAATTACAAATGTCAACTAGAACAGTCTATAGAAGCTAGTATTTAACACAGTTGGAATTATCTGTGCTTCTAGGTATGAATACAGGACAGCTGTCCTGTCCCAGAGCAAAGCAGGTACCACACAGGTTTGTGTCAGAATGCACCCAGCCACACTGCTGGGGGAAGTGACAAAATCAGCTCTGGTTTTCACCAGTGTTTCCCTCCCTGCATGAACTGTGGTGGTAGAGATCTGTGGCTACGTTTTCTTTATTTACACAGAAGAAAGATGAACTTTTTCCTTGTTACTACTCATGTTGCAGTGGCCAGGCCAGGCTAACACACCCATTCTGCACTGTCTGGATTTGTGACTAGTAAAGAAGTTGTAAGTTCAGCTGATGCTTTTATGTACGTAGGTGGTTGTGCAGTATCATGGTATTCCACTGACTTGCAACTGTTCTGCTTTAGAAACTGTCCATGGAACTGTACTGAAAAATCCTGAGTGCCAAAGGGTATTTAAAAACATTTGTAATCAAATCCTAGAATAACCAGATGATTATTTGAATTCTTACATTGCAGGGCTATGAACGAGTTTACTGTGAAATCCCAGATATCAACCTGGATGTGCCACACTCCTATTCTGTGCTTGAGCGGTTTGTGGAGGAATGCTTTCAGGCTGGAATAATCCCCAAACCACTGAGAGACCTCTGTCCTTCAAGGTACTTGTTTTACTGTAGATGGGTGAAGGCACTGCTTTTTTGTCCACACTGTTACGTAACAGAAAGCAGGATCTTATGACCAAAATATTACAGATTGGGACTGGAAACTATGGAGGACAGAGACACAGAGGGCTGGACTAGTAAAAGGTTTATTTAAGGGGTTATGGTTATCCTGTTACGGGATAAATAGCTGAGGAAAATAAGCCTCCAGTGAGTCTGTTGCAGGCCTGTGTGCTCTTCATCCAGAGGATGAAGGCCTGCCTTCTCTTCTCTTCTGCTGAGTAGAGATCAGGGCAGTACCGAGATGGAAGATTGAGGTGTCACAACGATCCAGTCCATGTCAGTGACAGTGAAAACCTGTGAGCTACAGAGGTGGGGGAAGAAAAATAATTAAAAATTGCTTAAAAAAAATGGTTTAAGCTCACCAAACAGCATGAACAGTTTTAAGACAAGACCATCAATTCTCATGTTTGTGTTAAAAGGAACAGAAGACTTAATTTGAATAAGCTGTACACACCTGATCCCTTCCTATCTCTCCTGTGGTTTGTACAGTGCTTCTGGTTTGTTGTTTACTGTTCTGTAGCATAAATAACACTGTTTGAAGTGTACCTGATGAGTATTCTGTTCCCTCCTTACTGGTCACATAACATTACTGAGTTTCATTTCATGCAGGGGATACATGCAAATTTTAAACCACGATGTTAAAACTATTATTCACAATTTCACGCATCAAGAATACTGTTCATTAGATCTTTTCCCACTTGGGTGTTTTGTTGGGCTTGTTAAACCATCCTGACAGTTAGAGATAACTTCAGATTTTGAAATGTTAGTGTCTTTACCCAAACCAGGCTCCATTTGTGGACTTCAGACTGAATACTGAGTTTGTGTGTATCTTGGTAGCAAATGTTTTGCAGGTGTTTGAGGTATGAAAGGGTTGAAACTCAGCACTGCAACAATAGCTTCATTGTATTTCAGTTACCAGTAATACTGGGGAGCATTTCTTGCTTATGTACTTCATTTTGGGTAGAAACTCACCATTCCCAGGCTCTCAAACTAGCATCTTTTGCAATAGTGATGAACATTCAAAGGTGAGCAAAGTAGAAAGCACTTAACAACAGAGATTACAAGCTTCTTGCAAATAAACCTGGCTGCAAGATTCAGATGGATTTTAAGGAATTTATCAGTGATTAGGAACATCACCTGATGTTGCTGGATGAGCACATCTTGTATTTGATGACTTTCATCAGGGACTGTAGCGATAGCACAAGGGGTGAACGGTTCAAACTAAAATAGGGGAAGTTCAGGTTGGATATAAGGAAGAAGTTCTTCACAGTGAGGGTGGTGAGGCACTGGAATGGGTTGCCCAAGGAAGTTGTGAATGCTCCATCCCTGGCAGTGTTCAAGGCCAGGCTGGACAGAGCCTTGGGTGACATGGTTTAGAGTGAGGTGTCCCTGCCCATGGCAGGGGATTGTAAAAAGATGGTCTTAAGGTCCTTTCCAACCCAAACCATTCTATGTTTCTACGACCAAGAGAAGATTCTTAGTGACAGATAAGAACAAAGGAGCAATGCTACTGTGAACTAAAAACATACTTTCTCCTTTCTCGCAGGGGCAGAAAGCGTTTTGTGAGCGAAGGAGATGGAGGTCGTTTTAAGCTGGAGAGCTACTGAATGTGAGAACCAGCTCCTGAAGCCTTAAATGTTGAAAGGGAAATAGGTATCTAACTATATATATATATACAAACACGCATGCTTTTTGGGTGTGTGTATGTATATATGTATACACATATATAACGTACCAAATTTAAGAGTTGCTTAGCACAGTTCATATTTTTTTAAAAGCACATGTTTTGGGTACAATCTTTTTTTTTTTTTTTTTTTTTTCTTTTCTCAATAGTTTTATAAATTTCAGAAAGAAAAACACTTCTTTCTTTGGGCATCTGGTAGAACAACTGGCCACTGCTGTGGTGGTGCCTTCAAATAAGCTATCGTTTCAAGTGCCATATGTGTATGACCTGATCATTCCACATCTGCACCCATGTCTGACTGCCGCTCTTTCTTTCAAGGACAGTGTTGTCATCATAAACCCACCGTTTATACAAAGCTTTATAGAAGGGTCAAGTTAAGCTGCTGTGATCCCATTTCCATTGCTGCTGAAGAAATACTGTGCTTTGGGAGGATAAAAATAGCTGTTTCTTTGTTTTAAAGAGCCCAAGAAAACGGAGTTGGGTCATAAGATTAATTCATCTGTTCCAGGGGAGAACACTGGTTGGTTTTAGCCCCTGTGTACCAAACTTGTCTTTTCTTTTTTTTTTCTATGTAACTGGAAAAGTGAAAAGTTCTGGTAAAACATATTAAAAATATTTTTTTGTGATGCTCTTTTTCCTGCCTCCTTTTATTTTCAAACCAGAACAAATATAACTGTGTAAATTCTGAAGTGTGTGCAAGTGGGCTGTATGTCTAACCCTGCCCTTTTGTATTATTATCTGCAGAAGAGCACCGACTAACTCAACTCATGGTGAGTAGTTAAGAAGTATGTTTTTGAGAGCAAATGGGTAGGAGCAGCCAGGCTGGTGCAGCAGAGATGCTCTGGGGTGTCTGTATTGCCAACTGCCCTCTGCCCAGCCCCTGCTCAAGAACAAGACCGAGCCAAGGAAGCCTTCACATCGACACAGCTCCCTTATGTGTTTCACTTTGGTGCCACCACTCCGGGTGCTCGGCAACACCGGGAACTGCCGTGGCGGGGCCGGCGAGACCAGCCCCCTAAACCGTTACCGGAGCCGTGCGGTCGTGTAACGGGCCTCCCTCCCCACG